>NC_133491.1:7805714-7806067 GCF_025370935.1 Choristoneura fumiferana
GTTGCGAACCCTGAATCCTCTACTGTGGTTAATTTTATTTCTGGTTCAGGTCATGAAATTTTAACTAACTATTTTCCCCTCTCTAATACAATCCACATTCCTCTATCATTTATTTTACATTGACCTCTTTTATACTGCATATAATAATTTATTGTACTTTAACTACAGTGCCTTACTTTATTTTATTTTTATTTAC
Source organism: Choristoneura fumiferana (assembly GCF_025370935.1). Taxonomy (NCBI): domain Eukaryota; kingdom Metazoa; phylum Arthropoda; class Insecta; order Lepidoptera; family Tortricidae; genus Choristoneura; species Choristoneura fumiferana. The sequence goes on from NC_133491.1 coordinate 7,805,911, forward strand.
ACTGCTGTTCTGGTAAAGGTATTTTTATTTCTAAATTTTAATTTCATCTCCCCCTTATTCATAAAAATTCTTTACGTTAATAATTACATCCAATTTAAACCGCTTAATAACTGATCTTGAATAAATTTAAACCTTAACGATAACATTTTAACTTCTA
>NC_133491.1:7806167-7824842 GCF_025370935.1 Choristoneura fumiferana
CCATTGTGCTTAAACAGTTATACGCATTACCCACGCATTATAATGTCTATTATGCTAATATATAGTTAGTATTCAATCCTAATCATAAATATGAACTTTAACCTGAGAAAAGGATTTATTGCAACTGTGTTACATTTTCTTTATAGTAAATTAACCCTTCATGTCATATGCATATTGGGTTGGGCTTTACATGTTCTAAGAATATTTTCTGTATTTCGATTTGTTTAATACGCCATTTTATTTTTATTTTGATTTTATTTGATTCTTTGTTCAAACAATTTAATATTGGGCACTACTGACAACCCTAGCACTGCACCGAAAATGCTAGAGAAAGTACGATCACTGCTAATTACATATGCGCCGGCCATTTTGATTTATAAGTCCGCATTTCCAGAGAAACCTAGAATATTTTGTTAATTCATGCCTTTAATTAGGGTGAATCCTGTTAGCCCGTAGGGAATCCCCTAGCTAGAGATCATACATTTTACAGAGTTCAACTGAGGATACATGGCACTGGTTCTGCTCGAGTCGGTCAAGTGCAAAGATTTGACACGGCCAAAGTTACAAAAATATGTATACACGACCTTAATGTTAAGTTCATAAAGTCGTGTATGTATATATTTTTGTCACTTTGCACGTGTCGATATCTTTGTACTTGACTGTACCTGATCTGTAACTGGGAAACGAGATGAACGCTCGAAACACGAAAAATACGTACCTATAGAAGAACATGCCTGGACTACAAATTATACCTAAGTGAGTACTTTATTTCAATACTAGCTGTTGCCCGCGACTCCGTTTGAGAAAAATCTGTCCGGCGTTTATCGCTAGCCCGCGGGGACTATGCGATTTTCCAGGATAATCCTATATTCTTCCCACGGCCTCAAACTATCTCCGTACTAAATTTCATCTAAATCAGTTCAATAGTTTAAGCGTGAAGATGTAACAGGCTGACTGACAGACACAGACGGACAAACAGGCAGATAGAGTTAATAAAATTTACTCAAACAGAACACATTACAGTACTTTCATTCTAGCATGGTGTGGGTGACACTTGACTTGATGCACCGTTTCGTTTTACTCAAAAAAAGATGCTGCGGTCTAAATATATAGAAGTTTATTTCATTTGTAGCCTAAATATGACTGGCGTAAAATATTTGAACATAAAGAACTATGTTACTTATACAAAATAAATTTAACCTATCACATTTTTTTAATCAATTAATAAAATTCAAAGCACATTTTTTTTTATTCTACAGAATGGCAAACGAGCAAGTGGGTCTCCTGATGGTAAGAGATCACCATCGCCCATAGACACCTGCAACGGCAGGGGGATTGCAGATGCGATTAAGTGAAGAAACGTAATATGCATGTAACGTAACACCAGAGACTCGTTTAGTGATGGGATCTAAATTGATCTTGAGTTATACGGTACTTATTAATAATTGATAATTAACGAACATTCTTGTAAACTCCATTTAGCCTTAAATGGCAAATAATATTCCAACTAGAATTTCAATAATATTCTCGTCAACATTAGCGTAATAATCGGATTAATAATGAATTGATGTCATTTTTTTATTCGACTGGATGGAAAACGAGCAAGTGGGTTCTGATGGTAAGAGATCACATCGCCCATAGACACCTGCAACGGCAGGGATTGCAGATGCGATTAAGTGAAGAAACGTAATATGCATGTAACGTAACACCAGAGACTCGTTTAGTGATGTGACCTAAATCTTGAGTTATATCGGTACTTATTAATAATTGGTAAAAGTAACGAACATTCTTGAAAACTCCATTTAGCCTTAAATGGCAAATAATATTCCAACCTAGAATTTCAATAATATTCTCGTCAAAATTAGCGTAATAATCGGATTAATAATGAATTGATGACATTTTTTTTATTCGACTGAATGGCAAACGAGCAAGTGGGTCTCCTGATGGTAAGATATCACCACCGCCCATAAACATCTGCAACACCCTTGGGTATAGCAGATGCGTTGCCAATCTAAGATGGAGGTCTAAGATGGGTTACCTAAAGTGCCAGTAATTTCACCGGCTGTCTTACTCTCCACGCCGAAACACAACAGTGCAAGCACTGCTGCTTCACGGCAGGATTAGCGAGCAAGATGGTGGTAGCAATCCGGGCGGACCTTGCACAAGGTCCTACCACCTGCAAAATATGATTAAGATTGAAGACATAAAATATGATTAAGATTTTAAATTATTAGTTTTATCGATTCATGTTTCGGTACTTTCACTCTCTAGTCTGTGATATTGACAGCACTGTAGTGTGCTTTTCATCTTCAAAGTACTCTGCGACGAAACTTTTTGTAAATCGTTTAATTACACGATTACTTTGTATTTTACGATCGTGTTTTAATTCATTTAGGTTGGATATGGAACAATTCAATCAACGAGATCAAATTTTACGCTCGCGGAGCGCAACAAAAAACCGGAAAAGTTTGAGTCGAACTCGCTAGGAGAGGGGAACGGGTTCCATAAAATATTTTATAATTATTGACTCTCATATTTTTGCAGGTGGTAGGACCTTGTGCAAGGTCCGCCCGGATTGCTACCACCATCTTGCTCGCTAATCCTGCCGTAAAGCAGCAGTGCTTGCACTGTTGTGTTTCGGCGTGGAGAGTAAGACAGCCGGTGAAATTACTGGCACTTGAGGTATCCCATCTTAGGCCTCTAGGTTGGCAACGCATCTGCAATCCCCCTGGTGTTGCAGGTGTCTATGGGTGGTGGTGATCTCTATCATCAGGAGACCCACTTGCTCGTTTGCCATCCAGTTGAATAAAAAAATAAAAAATAAAAATTAAACTACGCTTTTCTTTTAATAAATAAATATTTTTTCCAAATGTTATTCCCAGTAAGTTATGGGGACAAGCGAAGAGGGAACAGTTAACAGTACCAGAACTAATAATTTAAATATCATAAAAATATTATATGTATTTAAAATTCTCACAATAAAGGTGGGACCAAACCGTTGCTTAAAAAACGGTGACGGCACGGAATCGCAGTGACGCACCGTATGCGCACCGTTTTTATCGCATGCTCTCCACACCGCTGCTTAAAATACGGAATCGCAGTGACGTGTCGTAAACTTCAGGTCTTTACCGAACAAAAGTCGTGACTTTTACGGCACGTCACTGCGATTCCGCACCGTTTGCGTATTTTAAGCAGCGGTGTGGAAAGCATGCAAAAAAACGGCGCGCATACGATGCGTCACTGCGATTCCGTACCGTCACCGTTTTTTAAGTAGCGGTTTGGCTGTTAATATAATGTAGTTTACAAAATCTATTTTACAAAATAACCTCTATGTTTCAAATTCATTTATTTACTTTACACTTTCGTTTTTGGGTCATTGACTTATATTATGAGTACCTACCAATTTTCAACTCAACTGGTAGTAAGTTCGTTTAGTAGTATTGGTAGCTTCGAAGCAAATTGGCTGTGACAAGCGAACAGACAGACATACATACACTTGTGATGCTATAAGAGTTTCATTTTTGCTTTTGAGGTACGGAACCCGCAAAATTAACTATAAAGCAATTATGTGAACAAGCGGAACTGGTGCATGGATTCCAAATTGTAAGTAAAAAAAAATTGAATCAGGCGTTACTTTGCGGAGATCCATACTAATGAACTATAAAAAAATAGTTTGAGTACTACCACAGAATGTATTACTTAATTACTACTGCGGGTGAGCCAAGTAATTGTTTACAATTCACTGTAGTTAAGTAAAATATTTACAAGGACTTACAAACCTTTAAATTGACTTCTTTATTTGTCAGCTTTAGGTACACAATTCATTCCAACTGTAATCAAAACATGGTAAAAAAATATTTTCAGAATGCGAAATCAAAACGATTGCAAACACAATAAGTATGTAGATTGTAGAACAGCCACCTCAATTCTTCCTGTTCCACAGTTACCATAAAACGTAGTCAAGTAAAAAGAAAATGTTAAACCAAGCAAGTAATTGATATTCCGTGCCATCTGTGATTTACAATTAGGTTTTTGTGGTTGAAGGTTATTCGTTTTCGACGAGATCTGCTGTTTCATTGAAATTAAATAAGTAAACAATCTGTACCGTTTTAAACTTTCGTGATTCTCACTCATAGTCAAAATACCACAAACGGGACTTATCACGCTATTATACAACAAACAAGTAAACAAGTCAGCCATAGCCGAGCATTTGTTGGAGTCTGGATTGAGCTTCACAATCCCAAAATTCTGTCCACGGAACGTCATTTTTACTCAAGAATGGTACGTGAAGCGGTTGAAATAAAAAAGCATAAGAATTTCAACCGGGACGATGGGTATAAGCTTTCATCTTCGTGGAATCCTGTTATTAATAAGTGTCGGCGTCGGGATGAATGTTCGGAGGGACGATCGGACGTTGTTAGTGTTGTGTGTCGGTGTGATAGGGTGACTAATAAAAGTGACCAAGTGCGGGTAGTTCGTGATACGAGTGCCGGCACTATTAGTGATCAAGTGCGGGTAGTTCGAAGAACTCGCGCTGCTAGGCAGACTTGACACCCACACTTCAGTCTACTCGTGACCACGGCAACTGTAAAGTTGCCGAAACGTCGAGGTAAATATTACTTGTGTAATAATAATAGCGTGATAAGTCCCGTTTGTGGTATTTTGACTATAAATAATCTGTTTTAGTAATAAGTATGCAATTGTCCATTGAAAAGAAAACCTATTTGTGTGATCTTCCATCCATCCATCCCAGCCTATATACCTACGTCCCACTGCTGGGCACAGGCCTCCTCTCAGAACAACAGGGCTTCACATCAGGAGGGGTGTGATCTTCACATAGTTTATATTTCAAACTAATTTTAAGGTATTAACAATAGAAATTTCAATGGAAATTAAGAAAAGTTTCTTTACTATTCCATTTGACCCGGTAGTCGTTCAGCAATATAAAAATGGGGGGTAGGTGTTCGAGGGTAGAAAATATTCTACGACCTATACCCATACGAGTTCTACCACAAAACACAGATACTTCAGAAGTCAATCTCCTGTATGTACTTCGCTTTTCATACCTACGCTCGGCGGTCGCTCTAAGGTTGTCAACTATGGCTTATGCACCATGAAACTATCGTGGTAGTGGCACTCGTATCTAGTTGTTTGATTCATTGTTGAGAATGAAACGGGAAGAATGGAAAAATAAATTAATAACTAAATTTTTTAATTTTAATGTCATTGTTATATTATAAATTTGTCACAGAAAATATCTTGCTACGATTTCGCTTTTGGCGAAATTCACGATTAATTATATAAACAACCGTCCACTGAACAGTTACAATAACTTTTTCACCTCAGCACCTCAAACAGGCAGTTTTGCTATGAGAAATCAGTGAGCAAAATCGCATTTTGCTCACTCCGTGAGACAAAGTAAGTTTTTAATTATTTTTTTAAATGCTGAGTACAGTGTTGGGTCTACTCACTGAATTCAAATATTTGAACTTTACTTTGATCTGTCATTTCACTTCAACTCGAAAAAAGCAAGAGATAGGATCAAATTTGTCGATTACAAACTTAAATTAAATTTTTGGTATTAAAAATATATCGAAATATTTCCAAAATGTAAATTTTCCCGATCTTTTAATAAAGTATGCAACCTCGTTGCACGAAAGCCGCTTCTCTTGTTTTTTTTTATATAAAACAATTCCGCATACTGCCTCTACAGTATAATTATTATTTGTTAAATTGAATGATTTTTAACAAATCAATTTATGTTTATGTAATAGAAATCTTAATAAAAATCATATTTAAAGGTTTAATTGTTCCACCTTTTCAATTACCCCGAGATGAGGCTTTTTGCAGTATTAAAAAATAAGTGTGACATTAGTACAAGAAGTTAAGATTGCATGTTATGAGTATGCGATTTGTATTGTAGCTACTGGACTCTTTTTATGGTTTTAAATGTAATTATTATATTTGATAATAATCGGATTCTATTTTAAAAAAATGTGTTTGTTTTGTAAACAGGTAGGTATATGTGGTTTTATTCTTATGTTACATTTAAATTATGTTCTCGCTGCTGAGGTGAAAAATTGTATGTGTCACACGAGACCAAAGTTTTTTTGCATCTCGTGTATTTCAATCCCTTGCTGATCTCAGGATTCTAACCTAGAATCACTCGCTAACGCTCGTGATTCAATTATAGAATCCTTCGCTTACTCGGGATTCAAAATCAACACTCGCAACAAAAAACAACTTTGCTCTCTTGTTGCACAAATAACTATTTTTTTTGTTGTTCCCCTACTGCACAAAAAGAGTTCACAGACGCGTGTCTCAAGCGGATGGCACTCGCGCTCGCACTGGCTGGTCCCAACGGTCCGAGATATCGTGTCCGTGAGCAGCGTCTATGTGTGCGTTGCTCGAGCGCACTTGTTGGAGATTGATTTCTGAACTATCTGTGTTTTGTGGTACTACCAAATATATAAAAAAATCTTAAAAATATTTACCAGTAAAAAGGGATTATTAGGTAGCAACGTTTTTTCTCTAATTTTGACCAAAACTTACTGTAATTACTCGTACAGTTGCTTATAGTAGTTGCCTGGCAAAAATATAATACCTGGGTGCCTGGGCAATGGGTTTTTAATTATTTCTAACGTAAAAATATATATAATTTTAAACAGTATGTATACGTATGAGACTGCTTACAAACTTTTAACGTCTTTCGTAACATTTTGAAATTACCAAAACCGTAACCCCTATAATTTAAATTAACTTCCCTCCTTCCAAGCGTATCATTCCATTTGAGAGCCGTTGAAAAATTAATTGAATATTCGCATGGTGCCGCCATTTCAATTGAGGTCAAAAGGCATGGCTATCTGATCTATGGCAGATAGTTAATTTACATTTAATTGAATTCACTCAATGGAAATGGCCTTAAAAATATCCGCTCCTAAGTGTTAATTTTCCTAACGTTGCTTTCGTGGGTTTTCTAATGTACGCTTTTTTAATCTATCTCGCTGACGAAGCGGTTGTTGTGTGCTAAAGTAATGCTTGCGTATATTTGGATAAAGCAAAAGCTTTTGCAATTTTAATGCTTTAAAAATAATCTGGACAAAAGTGTAGTGGGCGTTTTTGCTGCCGTCATCTTTTCTTGGAAGAATCTCGCGCCATCTTTATTGAAATTAAGACCCAAGGTGCGATGCAAAGTATGTAAAAGAAAACTTTATCGCTATCTTCATAGGTTGTGATCTAAAATATTTATAATACTTGTACTAGTCTTGTAGTCTTATATATAGTCTATCTAATAGTAGAGTTAGTATCTCATCCCACCAAGTCTTGGTTGGCACGCATGCCTTGATCGAAGCTGGCTATCGGAGGGCGTATCAGAAGTACCTATTATTTCTTTTTCTTTAATAGTACATTGTGTCTTAAGGGCGGTAAATAAGGAATTACGAACGAGAGTCTATTAGAAGCCCGAAGTCGAAGACTGAGGGCTTTAATGAGTCGATGTTCGTAATTCTAGTACCGCCCGTGCGACATACAATGTTTTTCATCACATTTGCGAGTAAAATTGTATATTTGTAAGAGAAAATTAATATTTTTTTCTAAAATTGCCGATACCGCTGATTAAGCTCTTGGCAGTGCCAGCTCCCCGCCGCGCTGCCCGTCCGCAGCATGTGCATGTCGTGCGTGTGCAGCGCGCGCACGGAGCAGCAGCACGCCACGCAGTAACAAACTCATTTACCGACCTTGGGCTTCATGACAAGAAAATTAGTAGGGGAAGTCCGGGAGACTTGAACCTCATTTTACTCTTATGCCGCTAAAGTTGTAACCGTAAGTGGCAGTAACCCGATTTTGGCATGTAGACGTCATGCCTAAATAGGTATCGTTAGGTGTTATTGAAATGATAATAAAACAATAATTGCAATTTTTCCATTTTTTTTTATAAAATTTGGAATATGGCTCAAGTCTCCCCAACCCATGGAGAGTTGATCAGGGGGTGCGGGAGATTTGACTATATATTTATTTATTAGAGAAAACAGTGAAAAACATTATTGTTTAATTAAAAATATTTATTTAAAAAATAATGAATGAATGTATTTAAAGTATGATTCAATTACATTTCATTTTTGATTATTATACCACTAGTACCACGATGTTAAACATAAATTAACTTAATCTAATGCCTTTAAACGAGCAATTCTTGTATATATATAATCAGAATCTCGGAAATGGCTCCAGCAATTTCGATTAAATTTGGTATGTAGGGGTTTTCGGAGATAAAAAATCGATCTAGCTTGGTCTTATTTTTGGGGAAAACGCTTGGTACGAGTTTTAGCTCGATCGGAGCTCGGTCACCCAGATACTGAACTTATTAAAAAAAACTTATAAGAGATTTATTGTTCTTGTCTTCTTTAGTCTTCGCTACTCACTGTCAACAACTGGAAAACCCTTCCTCTTAACTCTTTTACTGTTTTTCGAATAGTTGCACTATTCTTTATTTTTTTCAATAGCGTTTCCTGTTTGGTAATATTTTTTCGGGTGGAACCCCTTTTGCCTTGTACTGGCATTATATGGTATGAGTTTCTAAAACAAAAAAATACATAAATTTAAAGCCAATCCGTATTTAAATGCTGTGCGGAGGATTAAACCATGTGGTCATGTCTCCCTGCTACTACATTGATCAAGTCTCCCGCACCCCCCTTTAGTTCAGTTAAGTGATTATTTCTCTAAATTCTAACATCGAATGTTTAAAACGCTCATTGTTGGTAAAACTATAATAACTAGTCAATATGATAAGATAAAATAACAGCACTCACCCATCAAGGCATCTGAATAGCGTAAAATTACAAAAAAAATATTTTTTTCACTTTTTGGTAACAGAAACATGTGTACTCCGTTTACTGCCAAACCGCACTAATGGCGGTAACATGGCGGCGCTACTAGTTGAGTCTTGTGTACGAGTATAACACGAACTATCAGTGGTGCCGGTGGCGCGAACTTTGAATTAGATATTCGAAATGGTTCAAGTCTCCAACCTGGGCATGTCTCCCGGACTCCCTACGCGCAATGACTCATTTACCGACCACGTGCTTCATGACAAGCACATTAAGGTCTAGGGTTTTATTTGAGGGGTTGCAACCAAGGTAGCCTGCACGTTACGACACTGTTTACGAGCAAGTGTGATGAAAAAGGATTTTTCTAAACCATGCCAAACAAGTGATATTGAGTAATTGGTCTAAATTTCAAGATTTTAAGCACGGATTAAATACGGAACTCATCAAGTCAGCAAGTTTTTCTACTGATGGTGCTTCCACACTCAATAACAATGTGTATAACATTTGTTACAGTTTGTTATAAAATGTTATAAAAATAATGTTCTGTAACGTTATAGAACATTTATAACAGCCAACGTGGAAGCACCATTAATTGTCGTAGTCACTTGTGTGTAGGCATAAATACGGCCAGCCGTTCTGAGTGAGCTCATTCTTCGACCAAGCGTCGTAGGGTCAACAACCGCTCATGATGCTTCGGAGAGAAGCGAAACACGTGTCCAGGATCTTGTTTATGGTTGTGGTGGTGGTGGTGGTTCTCTTGGTGGTGGATTCAGTTACGTTTGCGTTGGTTATTGAATGAAAAAACATTTTTTCCAACTCAAACGTAGCTGTTTCGTACGACTTGGCCTCACTATTTGGCGGAGAAGCAAGACAGATATTCCAATTTTTTTTTACACTCACTGACCGAAACAAAACGCAATAGTATGGTACCTTCTGCTTCTATAAGCTGATTCTGGAGACGGATCGGGATGAACCCTGCACTTACTCAGTAAAAAATATAAGAAATTGTTTACCTACGTATCTTTTCTCCGTAGTATTTCCTAGCGTTATCCAAACCTCTGCGTTGTACTTTCCCCGTTAGCAGGGGCTTACTGCATAATTATGGTAATCCTTTCTTGCAGGTCGTTAGGTCGTTACGGTGATGATAGTCGACCCAATAGCATTATGCTATTAGCATAATTATCGGCTATTGATAAGCATCGGCATAAATGCTTAACGATGAACTCGATTGGTCAGGTAAATGTCCGTAGGGATTCGAATAATGAGGGCTTTCACAGAGGCAAAATATCGCTAGATGGCGTTGTATCGAGAGGTCCGTTTGACGTTTGCTCATGATTGGTTAAAAAGTTAAAAAAATAAATGAGCCCATCGCAATCAAACGTCATACGTCAAATGGACCTCACGATACTAACGCCATCTAGCGATATTTCGCCTCTGTGAAACCCTCATTGAAATCATATACAAGTACTGCCGATTACAAAAATATTTACAATTTATTTCCTATTACATACATATAAGATGAAAAATTCGATGCGTACCTTTATAGTTGACTGTACTTAGAAACTTTTATCCAGTTGTGTGTATGTGAGAAAATAAAGATGAAATTTGTCATGCAGATACTTTAAGACGAAAGTACATAGGATAGCTTTATCTGTGAAGATTGCACAGTTCGTACAGCATCGCGATAAATGAATTCTTTGCAGGAGTTGTCGGCAATAGCTAATAAATTTATAAACAAGGGTTCTATTTTTTCTCTTTTGACTAATCCTAATACAAAGATAAAGAGCGCCTTCATTAGGTACAAGCCCAGAATTTGTCTGGCGGTAAGTTATCCTAGGAATTCTGGAAACAAAAGCTCTTATCAGCGGATTTTGAGCCTCCCAATTTACATAGAAACATTTATTCCGCCGCGGGTTGGACGTGCGCTCGTTTATATAACAGCCTAAACAAAACATCATACCATATACGGTGTGATATATGTTGAGGTAATCCTGATCCTAAATTCTTAACCCGCATTATTAATTTACAAAGGAAGACCTTAAAATAGGATTTAGATTGGATTCTGTTGTATTCTGTTTAGAAATCTATTTACCTTTCAGCATTTTAGCTAGTTAAATCTAGTAAGACCTGGTTAAAGCCATGGGTTTACAGTGGATGCAGACCGCTTCTAACCGAGGCAACTGGAGGTCTGTGGGGATGCGTATGTTCAACAGTGGACGGCTTATGGCTGAATATGCTAGTGACTTTAGTTAGTTTTGCTAACTTGACGATGCACGAAACTGAAACGGAATGAATATTTAAATTAATTTTGGGTAGACATAAAATGGTCGAAGTCAATTAAGTGTGACGAGCTGTGCTGTGTGATGAGCTAGTGCTTAACCCTGACCCTCGAGCAGAGTATCGTGGATTCAAATCCCGCCTCACACATGTGTAGGAAGGTATTTTTCTGAATTCGTGTGAATAATAACATTTGAAATTGGGTACAAGCATTAAGGTGAAGGAAAACAATCCATGGTGTATGTGAAGTTCCCAATCCGCACTGGACCCTCGTGAAAATTGCAGCCCAAGCCCTCTCATTCTAAAAAGAGGCCTGTGCCAAACAATATGACATGTAGGTATAGGCCGGACTTAATGAATTAATTTTTTACATTACTAATTGTTTAATTTGAGCTGACTTGCAAAATAGATTAAGACTCAAAAAAATTAAGCGCCGAAAACTTAATAAGATAAGGCAATAAGCTTGTGTTTATTAATCACTAAAGAATTTTCAACGGCCCTTTAGTTTTTACCAACATAAAAAAAGTATTTTTTCTGAATTTAGAACGAGGGATATTAATTAGCGTTTCGGCCATTTGTTCGTTCCCATCGTACCATTTATTCCAATGATTTTCGTTTCGTTGACTCTTGCTTAATGTCTGTAAGTTCTGGATCGTTACCCAGTGTCATTTTTCTTACGTTAACTTTTATCTTACAAAGGATTAACACATTTTTTAATCATAAATCATGATTATTTAAAACTCTTTCTCGTTATACAACACAATAATATTATTTACTTACGAAATTAGCTTACCACTTTATGACACAAAAGAATCGAAATTAGATAAGGGTAGAACTTTCGTTGTAAACGTTGGGAAAATACTTGTATATGGCAACAATATGTACCTATGTAAAATATTTGTTCGTTATTCCATCACTTTTCTATTTAATAAGTCTTATTGACGCCTAAAATGGACTATTTTCCTAAAAAAATCTTAATATACCAATTCCGTCAGTTAGTATCAAAAAATATTGGACACATACTTATTCTTTTGTCAAATAAATATGAAAATATTATAGCCAGTCAAAGCTCCGCGTGATGTCACGCCGTGCGACACTTGTAAGAGAATCTCTTCGTTCCATTCTCCATACAAACGTAGTCCCGGTCTCATTTGAAAACAAGGCAACAGAAATAGATGAAATGTTGTAAGTATTGACTAGATATAATTATCTATGCCTGTGGTTTTTCAGATTTTCATATCTTCTTCTTCAACTTAAGAGTTATACTCTTCCTTTGAGCCATCCTCTTGACCTCTTGATACGACGCGACGCCAACTTTCTCCTTTATCTGATCGATGTAGCTGCGCCTAGGTCGACCTCTTCCTCTCTTCCCCTCGATCTTTCCTTCCAAAATTGTTTTGAAGAAGTCGTCGTGTCGTATCAAATGCCCAATCATATTCCCGCGTCTAGCATCTATAGTGTTCAGGATTGTTCTCCGTTCTTCAACCATTCTCAAGACTTCCTCATTGGTCTTTCTTTCCATCCAACTTATGCCTTTCATTCTCCTCCAGCACCACATCTCAAAGGCTTCCAGTCGTGCCCTATCATTCTGTGATTTTCATATAAATGTGTAATATCAGAATTACAGAAGCTCAAAAGTCGACAAAAAAATGATGTCAACTTTGCACGAGAATTACAGACTAATAAAGCATTTTTACAAAATCGAAAAAACCACACGCATAGAAAATATAACGAATATCTTGATTGTAAAATATCATTGATTTCTGTGCTATACTTTTCGTATAATAGAGGACAACGAAACCCAAAATTCAACCGCCCACATCTTAAAAACCCTACAGCTATCTCGATATAAATTACGGACGTCGTTGCGGAAGGCATGGGGGACGGCTGCGAGCGCTTATGTCACGAGCGATAAAGACAGCAATATCCCAAACGAACACCTAACGTGGTCGCGCGTCCGGCAGGGAAACTTCTCTTACCACGGCGTCACGTAACCCACTCCCGAACTCAGACGCGCTTCATCTTTATCATTTTTTATTTAATTGACCAAAGAAAAAACACATGTCCAACTTTTTGTGATAAGATTACCCTGAAATTGATAGTGTCCGCCACTTCAAGACTATATTTTTGTAATTTTTTTGAATGTAGTTTTTTTTAGACTATAAGGTACCGATGCGGTTAGAATCATGAACTTTTTTCAACTTTGTCAATTTAAAGCCGAGTTTACACTTGCATGAAAAATCGTGCAAGTTGCATTACATTGCGGCGCTCGATTGACCAATACAAACTCATTGGCTTTACGGCCTCGCTAGGTAATGCAACTTGCACGATTTCTCTTGCAAGTCTAAACTCGGCTTAAGGGTAACATTAACTGACACATTAAATAGAATAATATTTTTACTCAAGAAACTAACCAGTTTCAAGGCACATTAAGTTTAACGCTAATCTTAAACACTTAACAACATGACATTACAAGCAATTGTTGATCCGCCCGCGAATTCGCACGCTTCTTTAAGCCAAGAACCCTTTCAGTAATAACCGCAAAGCTGCTTACACGCGTCAAAGCCTGCAGAAGCCTTAACCTGCGGTAGTACGCGACAGCACTCCGTGGCGGCCGCTCGTCAAGCCCGCACGAAAAACATCGCAACTTTCAAAAAGTCAATAAAACGTCAATACGCATCCTGTGCTCACAAAATGATAGCATTCAAAAGTTAACAGTAGTTAATGATGCCTCTAATTGAGCGGTTAGCTTTAACAATGCCATGAGAATTAATGTTCTTGTGACAGGTGTGAATAATTTCAACTTCAAGTTGGGTAAGTGATACTTTCAGCTCTGCCAACTTAGTTTAGGTGGAACGTGTTGCGTTGTTTCTGTATGCGTATTAATTTTAGTTTCACGCGTAAAAAAAGGTCACAATATATCATTTAGGACGACAAAGTTGAAGAAAAACTTTCCCACGACTTCGAAGAAATGGTCAAATAGAAACTAAAAACTGCACTTTTCATTAGCCTTGCAACGTGCCGTTTCTTTTAAAACATTTTCACAGTCTAGTGTTGTAAAAGTAAACTGTTCCATTATAGCTGAGTAGTTAAAGTAGTGGTGTTTTTACTTAAAAGCGAACTGAATAATCGCGGAAGGGAGAAGAAAAGGATATCTGATATGAAATAAAAGTAATTGAAGCATGCTTCTATAAGAAATTCTCTAATAACGCAACAAAGAAAACCGCAGCAAACGTTAGAGGGCGCTCAGCAGGTCTTACGTGATGGTGATAAAGTCTAAAACAGGTTGTTTGGACCAATTCTTTCGGAGAATGCCGCCACAATATATTAGGAGCGTGCAATAAAGGCTCCTTTTTACTTTTTATTAATAGGCATATGTGACATAGAAGCAGTGTCAGTGCAACTATGGTCACAAGAATGATTGTGCAGATCAAAGAGCAAGATCAAATAAAACCAAGCCAAGAACGACCAATAAAATATTTTCCATTCATGCACTTCTCGCGCATTATAACGCTATTTTTAGTGCTGAACCAAAAGTCTAGTAAAAAAAATGTACTACCTACCCACAATAAACTAAATATAAGTTTAAGAAAACCCAGGTCTTCATCAATTCGGAGTACTTGTACCCAACTTACCTTTTTATGGAGCATTTTTTATGTTCTTGTTACAGTATATTTCAGTAAAATCATTTTAACGGGAAAATCGTAATAAAAAAGTAATTGATTGGTTTATCTGAAACTAGAAATGTCAATATAAGTATCTAGCAAGCCGATGCGGAAAGCACAAGACCGGTCGGAGTGGAGAGCCTTGGGGGAGGCCTATGTCCAGCAGTGGACGTCTTTCGGCTGACATGATGATGATGATGATGAAGCCGATTTTTTGTCCACTTGCTTGATTGTCTAGAAGTAAACACTTACATAAGTATTCCCAGCGCTGGTCTCTTTTCCTGGTTTTTCTGTGCATCCATGTCTCAGTTTGTATTTTCGATACATACATAAGTATAAATTAATGCGATAAAAATAGTAATACTATAGTGTAATATGAAGAAAAATAGTGTTTCATGTTATTTGCAAGTAACTATATTTAGTTTGAACTACACAATTATATAATTGCCTACCTGTACCTACTAAATATTGAAGATCACGTAAAAGCATTTTTTTTTTTTTACCTTTTTACAAAAACAAACAATATTCTTGTACAAATTTGATTTCTCCTGAGAAATGTGTGTCACTCAGAAAACTATGCCCAATATGTTAGGCAGTGATTTATTTCATCTATCTAAGTGGTTTTGATATAAGCCGAAGAAACATTATAAGCAAACTTTGTGTCCGTGGCTACTTTAGATATTGTTATCTGCGTATGTGAAAACAAAGGGATAGAGATCTGAACAGTTAATAGCGATTCAAGGTGAACAATAGGTTCTATAGTAATAAATCCTATAATGTTTAGTTTGCCAAAACTTTCAAAGAGCACCTTATAAACATTTAATTTTAAGTTTGTAACAGTCTTAACATGATAATGGCAAAACTTTGGGTTAAATCTTTGTTATTTTGAAGTGCTATTTGCATATTCTTACTTAGGTATTAACGTTACGAACTATCCAGTCATCATCATGCTCATCATCATTATAAACGTCATTGCTATTATCTCTCTTGGAATGACGCAATTCATCTTAGGTGCGCAATTCATCATTCAGCTTGCCACTTGCATCCACCAGCTGCCGATGTCGTTGGGCCTGCTAGTGAGAGGTCTGGCAACACTGTGTCTTCCAGTTCGTGTTGGCTACTCGAGGATCTTTCTCCTCCCAACGGTTATTTTTTCTTCGATCGATGGGCCAGGCCGCTTCAAGTAACATAATATTCTTCGAGATATTTCGGTGACTTTTGTTCGTCGGTGAATTTCCGCATTTTCCGTTACAGGACAAAGAATCTCAGGCATAACTCGTTGCGTGACTCTGAGCCTGCAGGGCTACTACGAAACTCGAAACTCGAAGTTCGTGTCGTACCGTCTCTCTCGCTCTCGTATTAAATAGTATAAGTGTCAGAGGGACCGCACGACACCAACTTCGGGTTTCGAGTTTCGTAGTAGCCCTGGTGTTCTGAGAACTTTCGAGTAGCTACCTATGTTGAAATGGTGAGCAACTTTTCAAACTACCTTTACACGCTTTGCAACGTTTATGTTCTAAGTCGCTACACTCTTGATAGAGTGGCCATGGTCGTCGGTGGAGAAGTGAAGAAAAGAAGTGGTGTTTCCATACATTAGTCGATGTTTCAAGTGTACATCATAAGACGTAACAACATCTTAAACCAAAAACCAATGGAAAATCTTTAGAAGAGTGTCAAGTTAATCTTACCCAGTTATCTCCTAAAATATTCCGGTTTAATTTTAAAACAACTTATGTTAATCTTGTTTAAAAAGTAACTTAATTATCATTTATTTACTGAGTGAACTAAGTACCAAAGTAAAATTTAGTTACAGTTCACTAACTGAGACTGGACGACAGAAAGAATTAATCCTGTGTTGTCCCAGACAACGCAAACAAAATTAACGTGAGTGCTCGGCCGGATTATAGCAGTTTTCTCCATTTGTCATCCATCCATACTATTGTTATGAATGTGAAAGTAGCTCTGTAGGTATTTCTGCCTGTCGGTCTGTCTGTCTACCTCTTCACACCTTCACGCTGAACTAATTTAGATCAAATTTGTTATAAAAATAGTTTAGGAATCTGGGAAAGATATGGGATAGTTTTTATCCCGGAAAATAGTAAATTTTCCACGAAATCGCTATAAATTAATTATTCTCAAACGGAGTCGCTAGTTATATTGTGAATGCGAAAAGAACTCTGTTTCTGTCTGTTACCTTTTCAAGCTTAAATCGCTGAATAAACAAATAAAATTTGGTATAGAAATAGTATGACATATTGTGATTGATATAGTATAGTTTTTATCCCGGAAAATTGCATAAATCACACGCGATGGCTACAAACGAAGTAACGGAGTCACGGGCAAGAGCTAGTACCAAACTAAGGGACCAGACGTATTGGTGTTTTCTTTAATTTATGTTTGTGGTAACACTAGGTGTCTGCAACGTAAACAACGTAAAGTCACAAACTGTGTAATGTTGTAACTATTCATTACGTTTATGCAGCTTATTTGCCTGCATCAATGTAAAACCAAAGAAGATAGGTGTAACAAATTTCATTTAATTACTGCAAAAATAAATCCAAAACGTACTCGTAGAATCAAACCCCATTTCAAAGAGTGAGTGTAAGTATCTATTTTCAATTCTTGACGAATGCAACAAACCCCCAATAAGTAAATTCTGAAAAATGTAGCAAAATATTTTGAGGTAAAATCTTACAAAGCACGCAAAGCATTTGTATACTAAATTACCCTGTCTGCGGAAGCAGAATAACATGATTGATCAATCCCTTCCCGAACTTACGTCGAAATCTAATCAATCACTAATCGATGAGAGTACGGTTTCTCGAAATCTGATAGTTTCTTGTTCCTTTGTAAGTTGGATGGGGTTTGGCAAAGCCTTTGTCCAATGAGATACTGTTACAGTATTGTATGGCCTAATGTTGTTGAATGGGCACCCAAATCTTGAATAGGATCTGTAGTGGGTTTAATTTAAGTTAGGATAAATATAGGATGGTCCTAAAGGAAGATCAGCGCCGATCGCAAGACCGGCAGTTTGTTGGTTATGATTGGAGACCATTTCGTGACGAGCGCATTTTTTTTCATGCTGTCACCATACCTAAGTAGATGCTTTCTTTTTTTCTAATGGATCCTTTCTGTTGAATGAAACAGCTCAATAGTCGCATTCATTAAGGTACGATTCCATAGAAACGGTAGCGTCTAGAATCCACTTTCGCATTGAAATCTTAATATAAGTATAGCTACTTATTCACACATTTCAAGAGAAACAGGAGAAGATGTGCGATACGTACAAAAACTGTCATTTAATTGTGATCGCGAGTGTCAGAGACGTTATAACGTTGTCTATAGACAATACGGCCTCGGTCTCATGTCGCATGTCTCGCAATCGCGGGTATTAAACCAGTGGTATCGATCGTCCGTGCCACTCGGTCACTAGCCTCATTTATCGATTAAATACAACATTTTCCCGTCCATTACGACTGTGGAAATTAAATCTAATGTTCATGCGACAACAAAAAATCATAGCTATGGTCATAAATATTGGAGAGAATGTTGGCAGCATAGAGGTGTTAAACAATAGAATGGGATAGTCCAGATGAAGAACAACCAATATTATAGTCGGTGCGTTAGTTGGATTATTAAAAAATATTGGAGAATAACTAAAATAAAAAATTACAAAGAAAAGCGCTTTAAGGTGCAGAAGTGGGGCAATGTGGCGCACTTCTAAGTAAAAAAAAATACCGAGATGAGACGTTACTTTATCCGGCTACATGTATCATTATATTTTTTTTAATTGAAAGAACTTGTTCAATTGAGGGACTAATTATCTTCTTCTAACGAAATGGGTTTGTTCCACGAATAGGGGAGGAAGTAGTGGCAACACGGTGTAAGTGACAAATCAATAATGTATT
>NC_133491.1:7828114-7862295 GCF_025370935.1 Choristoneura fumiferana
GTATTTTGACGTATATATAAGCCCGTGGGTACCTACACACGCGTAATATTATTAGGTACCGATGCCTTGTCTTAAACCTCACTTAACATTTACAACCGGAAGAAAAACATGGTCACCTGTATGTCTACGTATATCTGGCTAGATATTTAGACTTTTAATTGGACTAACGTTTGAACATGGACAATCCATTATTCACAAATCACAATAAGGCTCTTAGTTAACAGCAGTAAGGACAGGATACGGTAAGGATAATATGTTGCTATTACAGACAATTTAAAACGTGATCTTGTTATACATCTTTAGATGACTGTGGCGAAAGCCAGAACGACATGTTTTTCCGTGTATCTTACACAAATAATTCAGCATTATAGATACAACAATGAATTAGCCTTATTTGCCCTAAGCTCTCTGCGGTTCTAAGTAAATAAACACTGCCTCTTCACATCAGGTTAACAAGTAACAAATGGCCGCTGTGGGCAACACGCGATCCATCATGGCGGCCGACACTGAAAGAAACCTTGATTTATTTAGCGAAATGCACCGGAAAATCAAGTCGGGCCGACTTATTACTTTGCTGACGTCACTGAAAGCTTGAGGAAATTATTGGAACGTAAAATCAATTTTATTACAAATTTTATTACATACAATTGGGATCGATGTAATGAACAAAAAATGTTAAGCTCAATAAAATATGTTGAGTTTATTCTTACAAAATCAACAAGATTTGTAAAAAAAACCTTTTTAATAGAAGCTTTTTTGATAACTACTTTTAGTTGACTTTACTTGCATTGTCAACAAACCTACGAAGGTACTCGTATTTTTCCAAATTTCAACTCAATCTGACCTCCAATTAGTGGGTCAAAATTACTTGCGAGATTTGGATTTAAACAAACTACTTAGCATACAAACGTATTTTCGTCAGTTTAAAAATATACTTGTGAAAAGTGCTAGGAAACGTTTATTGAAACCAGAAAATCGGAATAAAATACACCACTTTTTGGTTTTGAATTAAGTAGGACCCTGCAATATTTCAAACTCGTGATCAAACATTGAATAACCATAGTGTTATAAACGAGTTTATAACAGCCTCTAAGTGACTAGTTACACAGATCGGTCCCTTTATGAAGGCAGTGAATATTTACACGCGCTATCGCTTGTCCCGGACACATTCAAAGGCCTTATTACAACTTTACCCTGGACGTGGAAGCTTAATGCCTCATTGTTGTTTAATGTGCGAACCCATTATTTTTGCCCACTTTTATTTTGCACTTTGTCATCGACTGGTGATTACATAAAATGTTATATTTTTTGTAACCATTCATGTAAGAAAATTTAATACTAAAATTTAAAACTCAGTCGTAATTTTCATGATTAAAACTTTTTATCTAGTATTATTAATGTAGAAAATATCTGGACAAAGGACCGCGCCTTCTTTCTAGCATGCTCCTTCCATTTCGATTTTTATTTGTGTCCCGTCGGTCTATCTTCTTTTCGGTCTGTTTCTGCTTCGATGGATCGTATATCTAGCAAACTAGTCCCATTTTAAGTTTAACGGTCTTGGCACCCACATCTGCAACGCGGGTTTTGAAGCACAGTTCAATGTTTCTAATATGATTAGTTTTATGAACATCCAAAATGCTACACTCCATTGGCCATTGATACCGTGAACCTAGACTTTTGAGAATCATGATGAAATTCAGTTAATTATCAACATACCTTTAAATAAAATTTTATTAGTTACCCAGTTTTGTCAACGGAAGTGCATTTTTTTTAAACCATTGTGCTTACAATAGCTTATAAATAAAAATACAATACAGTACTGAATGAACTAAATAAAACAAAAGACGTAAGTACCGTATGCAGTTTTATCCAATCAAATCTCATTCTAGTCATGAATGTAACATACAGTAAATGTGAATTAAAAATAATATCAAATTATGCATTAATAAACATTACACTCATCTCATGCCAGCTGTTTATTCTCATATCACTTTTCTGGCAAAGGTTTCTATACTGGCGGAGAATTCGTTTTCCGAAAACGCGAACTCAACAGACACTATACGTCGCTCAAGTACCATAACTACATTCACGTTCAACATTTCCGACTGTCACGAAATAGAAGTTTCATTTCAAGAAGTATTCATGAACTCGCCGTTGGCTTTGAAAAATTTCCATTTCCAATTGAAATAGGTGAGAAGAACTCATAGTAAAGGAACTACCATTTTTCAAAGTCAAAGTCAAAGTCAAAGTCAAAATATCTTTATTCAATTTAGGCTCTAAAAGCACTTATGAATGTCAAAAAAATCTACCACCGGTTTGGAAAAACCTCTGTTGAGAAGAATCCGGTAAGAAACTCAACGAGGTATATTTTTTAGGGTTCCGTACCCAAAGGGTGCCAACGGCACCCTATTACTGAGACTCCGCTGTCTGTCTGTCTGTCTGTCTGTCCGTCTGTCACAGGGCTCTATCTCATAAGCCATAAAAGTTAGACACTTTAAATTTTCACAGATAATATATTACTGTGGCCGCTATATAACAAATATTAAAAATAAAATAAAGTTACAAATTAAAGGGGGTCGTCATACAAGAAACCGACCACCTATTTTGTTTGAATATTTACCTTTTAAGTTTGCGGTCTTAATGATGTTTTATAAAAGTTTCAATATTAAAATATAGTGACTGTCTGATTGTGTGATTTATTCGTTTTTGTGCAAAATTATAAAGCAATTTATGAACCACAAACCTCAATGAAGCCAACTTTGATAAAGCGCTCGCCAAATCTACACCGTATAATCACTATGTTTACCTATTGTTTTTACACTAAAAACATACATTTTTTTAAAGTATAATGACCAGATGGTCCAAAGGAAGACCAGCGCCGTTCGCAAGACCGGCAGATTGCTGATTTGGGACCATTTCGTGACAGCATACGTAACTATTTTATTTTATTTTTATTATTGTTGCTGTTTTTTTTGGAAAATAGGGCGCTGTCATAATTGGAGGACAATATTGCCATGTCTAGTAGGTTTTGCCGTTGTACGTAAAAATTCTAGAAACGAAATATGAGATGTATGTGCATGAACGTGACAGCGCGAATTCTATTTTTTATTATATACTAGAATGAAAACCCGCTTTGCTCGGGTAAAATATAGACTCATAATAACATGTTTGAAAAAAAATTTTTGCTAGAATAAAGACTGTCGTACTTAATCGAAAATCTGACGTATATTCCAGCCTAAATGTTATCACAAACGGTACTTTCACAGCTAACCGACGTATCGGTATTTCTCTAGTAGATATTTCACCTAATCTTATTTGCCCAAATAACTATGATGTCTCTGTCTCATAATAAGAAATTAGACCTATGGGCCCATATGCGGTACCGATTCTCTGTACGATCGATCTTTAAAATCGACGAATCGTACCGTGGTGGGCCCTTGAGTGTCACAATTGTGAACGAAATGCAAACCTGTGACACGTGATGACGTGACACTAACGCCACTTTGATGTGATGACTTTGACATGTTTACTTCGCAACGCCATATTATACTTAGTAATTATTCAAGTTATATTGAAAATACTCGATACCGAATTTGCCTACAAAGTTGTCGAATCGGATTGACAATTTTTTACGACGTCTTCAATTTGATGTGCATTTCGTTCGAGTCTACGTAGACGCGTACGAATTATTAATATAGATTATTCTTATCTATGTCACTTCACGTCATGTAATGTCACGAATAAATGTTTTTCTTTCTTTCTTTCTTTCTTTCTTTCTTTATTATGGATAAGATATAGAGAACAGATATAGAGAATGTTTGAGGGAGGCCTTTGTCCAGCAGTGGACGTCGTTCAGCTGACATGATGATAGAGAACAGTTTCTGCTGGTATTCCTGAACTCTGACATGGGTGAAAGGCAAAATACATGTACGGTCAAGGAGTTTAATTTATGAGTCACCATGGAACCATTTCACAGTAAACGTCATAGTGGCATCGTATTAATTAACAAAACAAACTGTAATGACTTTTCCTTTGAAAGGGTTCCATGGTGGCTCATAAATTAAAGTCCTTGACCGTACCATAATAAAGTAATACTAAACAGAACTGTAATTGTACCTCCAACAAAACTCATAATAATATTTTCATTCAATATAGACTGTATAGTAGCTTCCACTATTTTTGACTCGAAAACTCACTCTTTGTCGGACCCTAACTGGTTACTCCTCTCATCTACTCAAAGGTTGACTGGTAGAGATCCCTTAAAGGGATAGGTCCGCATTTGTACAAGTATGTCAAAGTTTGTCAATTGTGTTTTGTTTCTTTTCTTTTGTACAATAAAGAATTTACATACATACATACAATATTAGTCTTTGCTCAGCAGAGGGACATAGACAATGGCTAATAAAAAAAGTGTAGTAAATAAATATTAATTTCATTACTTAAAATCTGTTTTTCTTTTCACCCACATAATCTCTATGAGAAAGTGCTAATAACATTTGATCTGGTCAAGATAACGTTTACTTGTTGAATGTTGCAGACCACTTTAGTGCGTTGTCACTTTCAGCATTACAATGAAACATGCCACAATGTCTTGTATAGTTATTTACTGCGGCAAAATACTAAAGTGTTCTTCTACTTTTGATCTTGAATAGGTACACTTCATTTTAATAAGGTGTTAAACTTGACTTCAGATTCTGATAAAGATTTAGTCTCTCTGTGTGGGTATATTTTCTTTCTTTTGAATACTTAATATCTCCAATTACTCGTAGGTACTCAAAATAGAGTAGGCTTAAATTTGGTTGATGGAAATGTGTTCCGTCATCTGTTTTTTTTGCCAAATGCGTTATTATTCATCCAGCAAGCTGCATCTTTGACTTCGTCTGCAGTCAAATATTATCTATCAGATTAGCAAGACATCAATCGCGGGTCAGTTTTAAAAATTAAACGTAAAACAACATTTTTTTTATTTACTTATGGCAAATAGGTACGTACTATTTGAAATTGTGTCAAAAGCATGCTTGTGCATTGTGAATTTGGTTTTTGCAAGTGCTGCAAACTCATTATCGGTTAAATAAATGCGAAAGTTCGTTTGTTTGTTACTTTTTCACGTCTAAATCAGTAAATCAGTCAGTTTTTATCGGAAATTTGCATAGTTCCTGCAGGAGCAGTAAACGAATTCTACGCGGACGGAGTCGCGGGCAACAATTATAATCTACATTATTAATGTGGGTAGGTACCTACAATGCTGTGAAAATACAAAACTACTAAAAGCTCTCATTTTCAAAAAGAAAGACTGTTATAATAGCCCAGAAAGTACTTTTACTCCCGAGAGGGCAACAAATTTATAAAGTTTTAAGTCCAAGTAGGTCAGGCTAGGGTAGAGCCCGTTTAATAGTCCTGCTAGTAAATCATCATATATATATAAAAGATGAAGTGATGAATCTTAACGGCCTTTGAAATTGCCACAGAAGGGTGCAACCTACCTATTAATATAATTCGAAGTCAATGTGGTATTTCAGGTCAGGTTTAATTTGTTTATTAGCATTTAATAAATATTCAGCTTAAATAAAGAGCACAACATCAACGCTATTACTCTTTATAGTTTTCGAAGTCCAGATTACGTAGTTGTTAGAGATTCGACACCCTGGTCCCGTGTTCAATCCCCAATCAGGCACATATTTGTAAGAAAAATACAAATGTTTGTTCTCGAGTCCTGTGTGTTTAAGACGTATATATAGGTGTATTAATGGCCTAGTACCCATTACATAAGCTTTGTTTACTTAAGGACTATGTCAAATAGGCAAAAGCTAGTGTTAATAAATAATTCTTGCCGGCAGCTATGAAACTGGAATTTGGTAAGTTAAGAAAAAAGTACTTAGCTTGTTAATTGGAGATAGAGCTTTCCATCAGTGAAAGATTTTATGTGGTTCAGTAATTCCAGAGATTAACTCCGTAAATACAAACAAAGAAACAAATTTAACCCCATTATTATGATATACATATGTGACGTATAACATGACAAACATATGAATTAAATAAATAACGTACCTATAATCGGTTCAATCGCACAAATTATAATAATTAATAAGATAATTTAATCAATAATTTGCAGTACAAAATAACAATAAATACAATGTTTTACAAAATTCTATGTAACACGTTATCCTGCACTAGAGTTACTAGAAAACTGTATCGCAGGCTTAAAGCGCTATAGCAGAAAATAAAATTAAAAATAATTTATCTAAGCTTAACAGTGCAAATAGATATTATGAAATTATACGGACATTAAGTAAAGTGAAAATAATAAAAAGGTAAAAAATACAATAGTATAAATAAATCAGTTGAATTTAAGTATAGTGCTATGATCTAAATAAGCAAATTATATGATAGTAACGTTAATGATTGAGGCGATCAAACCATTAAACGATCCTAATGGCCTGTAAAGTGATACTCGTGAGGTGATCAATTAAATTACTGAATGAAACCTATTAATGGGCGATAATGTTTATGCTTATATAAACACAGACAATCCGCATAATATTTTTACACAAAACGATTTTATGTGTGATTTAAACAGCAGTTCTCAACACAATATTTTAGACTATCGCGGTCTTTACTCATTTTTTGAATTAGATTCGGTTTTTGTTCCGCGTACCTTGATTTTAACGAAGCTCGATATTTCGGCACAGTTGCATGCGCCATGATCACCGAAGAATATCGAGCTTCGTTAAAATCAAGGTACGCGGAACAAAACCCGAATTTAATTCAAAAAATCAGTTTTCAAATTGCAGTGACATGTTCGGCAACAGACCTGTGACTCTCCTTGGGTGACACTCTTTCCCGGCCCGGATAACACCGACAGAGAAATACCGGCCCTGCTGTTTGTATACACGCCCATAGAAACTGACAGGAGCTTCTATGGGCGTGTACACGAAAAACAGGGTCGGTATTTCCATCCCGGTATTATCCGGGCCGGGAAAGAGTGTCACCCACTCTCCTTGAGATGTTCATATTTATGGGCAGGGGTTATTATTTTCCGCCAGATGATCCTCTTGTTCGTTTTCCTCCCTCTTATGGTAAAAAATGTTATCATTCTTCACACACGTCCCACTGCTGGGCACAGGCCTCCTCTCAGAATGAGAGGGCTTGGGCCGTAGTTCCCACATGCGCCACCACAGACACCATTGAATTGCTTCGCAGGTTTGTGCAGGTTTTCCTCACGATGTTCTCATTCACCTTAAAGCACGAGGTAAATTCGAGCCGGGTTCGAACCCACGATTCTCTGCTTAAGAGGCCATAAGTCAATCCACTAGGCCACAAAGTACGGCGTTTTTTAATAAAGATTTTATTTATAAAAAAATGCATGGATATTTAATCTGTTCCTCCATAACTTTTATACAAACATATGTATATGTATACCCTACATATGGGCAATCAAAACCATAACCCTCCTTTTATCGGGTAAATGAAACTTGTAATAGTATCTCAAGAATACAATGAGATAAGGTAATCAGAATGAAATTCAGTTATTCAGTCATAATCGTTCAACTCTGTCAAATTTTTCAAATTGACAATTTGCAGAGGATTACATGCAAGCTTTTTACATTGACTAGGTACGCAAAAAATAAAACTTATGTCACTCCAACTTAAATACACAGTGAGGCTTAATTATTCTATATATCCTTGCGAGGGTGCTAATTCATCCGTATCCTGTCACACTGGATTGTTACAGGAGCCATTTTAATTATATTCTACCTGAGCTCCTTCGTAAACTGAGTCAGTAAATATACGCTAACGAGTTTTTGTAATCCCTTTA
Source organism: Choristoneura fumiferana (assembly GCF_025370935.1). Classification (NCBI taxonomy): domain Eukaryota; kingdom Metazoa; phylum Arthropoda; class Insecta; order Lepidoptera; family Tortricidae; genus Choristoneura; species Choristoneura fumiferana. Next base: position 7,835,931 of record NC_133491.1, read on the forward strand.
CAGTACAAAACATAAAGAAACAAACATACTTATAGCCTTTTCAAACGACGATAACGTACAACCCTAAACTATAACTGATTTTGTAAATGAACTAAAAGAATTTCCTTGCTCACCCGCGACCTTACGATAGCTAAGCTTATGCAAAATATATTGTTAGACTAACGAAGCTGGTAGCATGGTGTACGGTTGTGTCACTCTGAAGATGAGCTCTGGTTGAGTTCGAAACGCGTCAGTGTAGTGTGGTGGTGGTGATAGATGTGTTTGTGTGATTTGTGTGTCTTCTTACAGTGTGGAGGTGGAGGAAGTGCATGAACACGCATATTTTGCATAAGCTTAGCTATCGTAAGGTCGCGGGTGAGTAAGGAAATTCTTTTAGTTCATTAATATGGAGCTCCGCAAAGTAACGCCTGATTCAATAAATGATTTTGTAATTTTTTTGTCATATTCTCGATCAAATTACAGGATGTATAAATCTAGGTGCGTACGTACGTACACACACTAGACATTAGTTAATTAGAAACACATAATGACTGAAATTATTTTGTATGAAAATAACAAAACATGGACAAAATTAAGTTACAAATAAACGTACAAACCTAGCTTTAGTATTGACTGACGAAATATCAATAATAGGTCAAAATCGGGCAAAGTTCAGAGGTAAGAAACCATTGTTGCCGTTTGTATGAAAAATCTGTGATGAATAAACACTAAACAGCCTCTTAAAATACATGTACAAAGTATTTATGATCCTAAATTGAAAAAACAAACTGAAATATAGATGCACAGAAATACCAGAAAAATAAGACCATCACTGGGAATCGAATCCAGGTCCTCGGTATTCCGTACCGCTACACCACTGATGGTCAACGGTACAGACACGAATTTCCCCTATGCACCTCATATCTCAGCTTGTTTGTTTCTTATTTTAGCCACTTAAGCAGTGACGCTAGCGACATCTATACCGTAGCCCTCATCGAGAAACTTTTTTCGGCACTCCATTGGAACTAACCGCTCAGCCGGACAAGAGATGTCGGTACGGAATACCGAGGACCTGGGTTCGATTCCCAGTGATGGTCTTATTTTTCTGGTTTTTCTGTGCATCTATATTTCAGTTTGTATTTTCAATTTAGGTTTACGGGATGACCGTAAAAGTAAAAATTTGGAATTGAAATAAAAAATACAAAAAGATTTTTTTTTTTTATTTGACTGGATGGCAAACGAGCAAATGGTTCCAAAAAACCAATCTTAATTTATGATCCTATTTGAGCAGTTTAACTTAGTTAACCCAAAGCTCTTTTTGTGCTACTTTACATACGTTGTGCAACTTCCCTACCTTTTTGCAGCGATAAAGATATTTAGTATCGCACTCGGAGCCTCTGCAAATATTTAGCGCTGAGCGTGAAATACGGATACGGCTTTACGGTACGCAGTGCCATACTTTATGAGTTTACATCTTAAATCTAACGTTGCTTGTATGGAGCTGTGTGCTCATATGCACAAAATGAGATTTTTTTGTTTGCCCTAATAACATATGCTCTAATGTTTCGTTTGGCTTAGTAATCTTAAAAGGCCTAATAGATTTTTTTGGGTCCGAAAATCAGTGAGCTTCAAAAAATACTTTGTTAGGGTTCCGTACCTCGAAAGGAAAACCCGAACCCGAACCCGAACCCTTATACTGTCAAGACCCTTTTTCTCAGGAACGCGTGGAGGTATCAAGCTGAAATTGATATAAATACTCATACCGGTCCCTTGAAGCCTTGAAAAAATCAAACTTTTAAGTCAACGCAATCAAAAGTTAATACAGTCATTAAACAACGTTTCCATACAAATTGCCGTGCCGTGCACTGAAAACCTATAGGGTACTTCCAGTTGTGCTAGAAACTTGAAATTTGGTGTGAAGGTAGCTATTATGACACAACCAACTATAAAAGTCTGAAAATCTTATTCTTTAATGTGTGTGTAAATATCAATGACCAATATAATCTGACCCCACACTGCGTACGTTTTGCTTAGGAGTAGGGCTCTGCTTACACTGGATGAATTAAATAACTCGGAAAAAGCGGGAAATATCTTCAACACACGATTCCCGTTTACATACCTATAAATGTGTACGGAACCCTCGGTGCGCGAGTCCAACTCGCACTTGCCTGGTTTTTTTTTCATATAGAAATACATAGAAGAAAATATAAAATTTATCAACTGTTTATAATGATTAAATAGTTAGAGATGAGTTAGTTTCGCATGATGTCAATTTCAAATCAGTAATTTAATACAAAACTAAGTGTGGATACTACAGAATGGAATAGGAATCTGATTAGGAATAGGTACTCGTACAATCTAACAGACTAGGCCGATCTATGAACATTGAACCCAGAGACACGAAAAAAATGGTCAAACATAATAAATCTATCGTCAGCTAGTGAAAATATAAAAGCAACAAACAGCCTTTTAAAAATTTATACAAGTATGTATGTATGTATGTATGTAAACTCTTTATTGTGCAAAAGAAAATTAACAAAACATTACTGACAAACTTTAAGATACTTGTACAAAGGCGGACTTATCCCTTTAAGGGATCTCTACCAGTCAACCTTACAAGTTTTTCATTTGATAAAATTCTGTATAAAAGTCCTCATTTTTTTCTGAATTATTTAAAGTAAATTTAAAGAGCCGAATTTCGCTGATAAATTAAAAACTTCACTTTTGTTTCCCGTGCCACGTTACGTCACACCTTGGAACTTTGTCAAAATTTTAAACAGTTTACGCTAAAAAGCTTTTAGTAAGCTTTGAATCCCGTATACAATCCGTCTTGCGTCTTCCATAAAGTAAATTTTTGGGATGACATTTACTTAACTTATCATTTAAACTTTTAAATTTGAACTCCGCAATATTAAATTAACTTTGTTTAATTCACAAGAGCTTGGTGCCTGGCTATTCGTAAATAATGAATGTCGATTTCCTTCGCGGAACTTTTGACCTACTTTTCAAGATATCCAAATTCCTTCAGCTCAGGTTGGTTTGGGACGAATTAATTAAAATATCCTTGAATGACTCTTCCAGGATCTCATGAAAGTAATAATAATAATAAAGATTTTTATTTCGGACAACTACGAGGTCCACAATTGTTAATATACATACAAAGCTTAATAACTAAACTTAGTTTTAAAATACATTTGAGTAAAAATGATTTATTGACAGCACAAATTACGTTGGAAAAATCAATCAATCTTCCAACGACCTGAAAAGAACGCGAAATACACAAATTTAACACTTGTATTCATTTATTGAATTGAAGCATTGGGGTAATTATTTGAGGTGTAAGATAAATGTTACAGAAATAAAAACACACATTTTGATGTGGTCTGTTTTATTTTGAACATAAGGATATGTACCGATAAGATGCTTTATATTATAAGAGATCGATAAAGTTTATTTTGGTTAAAAAAAGCAAAAATCCAATTTTAACGGTAACGAAAATGAGCATCGAGACCACGAAAAAGAACATTTTGTTTATTTTTAAATCTTATAATTGTACTATTTGAATGAAAATCCGATCATAATGAGAAAACGAATAAGCATTATTTAATTAATCAGGTATCAACAGAAATAGATAATCGATATCTATATAAAAAAAATTAAAACTTGACCACGAAAATGACGACTTCAAATTGTCATTTTTGTAACCTTTTAAATACTATGTAGAAATTACTTAATTAAAGTAAGATTAATAACTTCAACTCACAAACCAAAACAGTTTTCAATACCTTCCCCCCCGTGCAGGTCTACGGTAAACCAGAACGAAATTATGTTACAACAAAATGCTCCTGTAAATGACGAAGTTTTCTTTTAATATTTAGATATATATACATTTCACACGTACATTCAGGGCAAAATAATTCTTGAACCTCTCGCCAGTTAACAAAATTGGCGACGCACTGGTCATAATTCCTATAACCACACCTGGAGCAAATGTTGTTGACGGTCAACCATTCTTCGTTTAAATCAATTAAATCAATAACGGCATAAACGATTACACTGTAAAAAGCAGAAAATTCTATAAAAAGTGTTCTGTATTTTTTCTACTTGTAGGGAAAATCATCTTTTTCGTGGTCGTGGTGGAGTTTCGTGGCCCATAGGACCACGAAAATGATGACCACGAAATTGAAAAGCTCTTACTTTCGCGGCTCTGCAGTAAATATCCTATAGATTTGAAGCAAATGAAATCAATATTGAATAACTTAACTGCAAATGACACAGCACCAGTAAAACATTATATTTATTTACCCAATACTTACCAAGTCGCAACCGTAACGAAAATGACGCTCGATCTTTGACGCAAATCTAACTGAACCTTTATTACATTAATTATAGATAAATAATTATGACTTGCGATAAACATTATATGTTATATTGACGCAGTCTTATTTTCAAAGTTGCTTATAGTTAAAAAAGGATTTACAGGAGGTTTGACCTCTTTTTTTTGTTTAAAATATACTTAATAAGTGTGACCACGAAAATGATGGTGTATTTTGGAACAACGGGAAATGTAGAAAAAAATAGTCTTATCAATGTCCTAATTTTTTTATGTTTGCATGCTTGGTATATCATATTATGAACATTCAATCCATGTTTTAAACAGCAAGTTTTTCTATACCTTGTATTTTTTACAATACTATAAAGTAATCAGGGATAATCCGAACCTGACCACGTAACTGACTTTTGTGCAGAAAATTTAAGTTATTGTGGAAAAAAAGATAAAATAGAATAAAATGTATTTACCGCAAGTTTCAGTGATAATATCCTAAGCAACTTAAAAACAATAAACGATATATTTCTAATTTTATAACTGAAAATTTGAGTCTGAACACTATTGAACCTCTCGAAATAATAACCCATTGACGTGCTTCCTTTTCAGTAAGAATCATGAAAAGTATGAAGAAATTATTAGGTACCGTGAACTGCTTCAACTTTTCCCTCTGGCCCCAACATTGCCTGATTCAGTTTGGAGTCAAAACTAGCACCCTTCTAGGTTCTTAAACTTTTATCCCCCCGTAATAATAATTCCCGTGTAGATAAAAGTTTAAAACCTATAAGAGTGCTAAGTTATCGGCTCTAAATGGAATCAGGCAATGTAGGGGCCAGAAGGCAAAGTTGAAGCAGTTTACGGTAATACAATTTGCTTGCTTTATTATTCACATACTATGGAGGCAGATAGGCTATTTAATATTTACTTAGTCACAGAAATACCTTATTACGATATAACGGAACAAAATAATATCTAGTGTGAAAAACCAGTAGACCGGGGAAGCCAAACTGCTACAATGAGTAAGTAGGTTTATGTGATTAATAATAATGTAGATAAAAAATATTAAGCTTCTTAGTTCCAAACATTCTTTGGCTAAGTAGATACTGAGTTTTAAAATATGTAAAGCTCAGATAACTATTTAAATCTAAATTTTTCTTCAACAAATATTCTACAAAATAATCTGTTAAAACTGTTTAAATTTTCAGCAGCGCAGATCAAGAACAACAAAATACTGAAGTTTAGCATCAGCTTGTCTGAGTCTGAAGCACTCAAATTAGCAGACGGCCTGGTTCAGAAACTAAAATAAAGTTAAATATCAAAGACCGGCGGCGGGGCCGAGTGTGACCTTTGAGGTTTCAGCCTAGAATGTGCATAGTGATATCAAATTAGGGAAACTAATTTTGGTAAAAGGTTGCCGACCGCTGAAATATTTGACTACTCTTGCCGTGTGTTTTGCAAGAAAACATAAAATGTTATTGGACGCTATATTGTAGGTAATAAGTAGAGTTTTATTTCAAAATAAACGATATTTATCTTAATATGTTTGTTACAAAAGTTAGCTTATTTAGCTTAGGAAAGCTTAGATAGCTATTATGAAATATAACTAAGTTTCTGCTAATAACCGAAATGCGTTCGATTTCACACAATTCAATGATTTGCTGTCGTTATGTCATAATTTTACTTCATTTGTTAAATTAGTGTTGAATATTGAACCGCCAATTACACAACGGGTTGGAAAATTATGTGAAAATGTTGTTAGTAAAACTAATTGAATAATTAGGTAGTTAGGTACATAGTTCGTAGTGATTTAATTAATTAAATAATATTATTTACGCTACAAATCACGTTATTTTCAAACTCTAAGCTAAATTTTTAGAGTTGTGTTTAACTAATTCGGTAAGTAGATAATTAAAGCACTTATTCAAGCAAACTATACATAAAATTATAATTAAGATTAGGTGCCGATATTTAATCGGTGGTCAAGTACCAATTTTTCTAATTGAGTAATAAGTACTGGTAATATGCAATATGGAATTATTCATCTAATAGCATACATATTTTATTGTATTGTAAATATACGAGTATCTATATGATGTGGCCCTAGTTGCCTGAAATAAATAAATACTTTCTTTTCAAATTATGTGACAGATCTTTTAATTTTTACTTGGTCTAATTTTTAACACCAATTGGTCCACAACATACATGTTTTGCTTTTATCCCCGCGAAATTTCGCCTCTGCTTTCGCTGAAGCCAACAATGAATTGGGTTTATACGGTACCCTAAAATTCCGCTTTAAAAGTTCCACGTCTTAAGGTGAGGTATCAGAATTCGATAAGTGTACTTATCTTTCGCGGACGTGACGCACTAGTCCTTTTAAGCGGTAAATTAAAATAAAAAATATAGATCCTGGTATGGAAATATAATCCTACAAAGCAATTCAATACTTTCTTGTAAGTAAATATCTCCCTATTCTTTTTCATCCTCCAGCGACCGTCCTCTCTCTGAGTCGGCCCCAAAATCTTCCGCAGAATCCTCCGCTCTGCCACTAGCAGCTTATGCTCTTAGCGTTGGTATCCAAGATTCGCAACTACATCAGGATCGGTCTAATGACAGTTTTGTAGACGCGAACCTTGTTTCTCTTGCATAGAAGCTTGGACACCAGAATCTTGTAAAGAGGAGCTGTACATATGAGGGCATTCTGAACACTGATATCAATCTCCTCCTCTCTGTGGTTAGTGTCTGTCACAATGTACCCAAGATACCTAAATTTATTGACTCCTCTGTAGATGGTGTCACCCACCTTTAGGACTTTTCCTTTCTCTCTTGGATTACTGTAAGTATCATGTGGAAATATTCTGTTTTCTCGCGGCTAATAGAATAGGGAAATTGAGGACCTGGTATCTGAGCGCAATCTTATAGGAGAGACCAAGGCGTCCAGACTCCGGTGGCTCGGGCACGTAGAAAGATTGGGAGAGGATCAAGCCGTGCATGAAAGGAGCGTACTTGGGACGACCGAGTGGACGTAGGCCGGTTGGTTGTCCCAGATAGCGCTGGAGGGACGAGGTCCTGAAAGACCTTTTGGACCTCGGGGTCGAAGGCTGGCAAGAGCTGGCTCAATCTGGTGTTGGAGGCCAAGACCCACTTTGGGTCACTGCACCCTGGTAGTAAATAAGTAAGTAAATTTCTTCACTGATTTCTTTGTATTTTAAACACCGTAATCTTGAATTTGAAAACAAAAATGCAAAGCATGTTTCCTCCTCGCAGCGCTATGGTTAAAGAACGTGTTAAATAATAAAACGTATGATTATTTTTTATCCAGATGTTGTAGCGTTATAAAATAAAGAACACAATAAGACGGCACAATAATATTTCATTTCAGTACAATGTTTCGCAGCACCTACCTACGCAGTGCGTGAGGTACGGAAATGAAAAACCGTTGTTTTCCCAACGTCGTAAACTGAAGAAACAACTCGGGGAAAATTATTACGTTTAAAGAGAAACTGAAACAGTGTTGAACGTGAAAGTTTTACAAGTGGTACCATGAACGATGAAATAAGGGGACTTGGTGAAATGGACTACTAAATAAATCCTGTAATAAAAATCCCGAAATCAGAGGTGAGTTGAATGGAACCCCCGCTAGTTCGGGTTCGTTTATCAGCCGCATTAACGCAAGTAGCCGTAATTACATATCTACGTTCGCGAGGGAAGAATCCCTTTATCACCTGCAGTTAAATCGACGGCAGCGAGGGGATAAACGAAATTAAGATTGGTTTTTGGAGTTTTTTTGTATTTTTTATTTCAACTCCAATTTTTTTTATACTTTTACGGTCATCCCGTAAAACCCATATCGAAAATACAAACTGAAACATAGCTGCACAGAAAAACCAGAAAAATAGACCAAAAAAAAGCTGGTCTATCTGGTTATCTATGGAATTGCAGTTTGTCAGTACCTACAACTGTGAAAAGAAGGAAATTGTCATAAATCCCTTAAACGTTTTCTGTGGCAATGTCATCTCGAATAAAAGCGATTTAATGTTATACTAGCCTTTACGCGCGGCTTTGCTCGCGTGTACCATAAAGATGTGGCAGTTGAATCGAAACTCCGGGATTTCACCAAGTTCCCATGAGCATTCCCAAACATCACCTTGAGCTCTTCATTTACATTGTATGAAGATCAACCGTGCCTATTTCGTGTCTCTAACTGGACTTGACAGATTCCTGATCCCTTGGGAATATCAAAATAAAAATGTACATTCTGTTATTTCCACGGGACCAAAATGCTGCTTAAATAGCTATGAATATGTGAAAAGAACGCACGTTTACAAACTTTTTATAATATTAGTAAGATTACTGCTGGGCCCTGATTCTCGGCAATACGGGCATCAATCTCAATAGCGGAAGTATGACAGGTAAATCTGTCATATTTCTATCATTCATTATCGAGATAGATCTCCGTTACATCGAGAAATGTGCCCTCTTCCTTTGGCAACTTGGGGCTCTTACACAAAACTGCGACGCGATGCAATACGACGCCGTATCGTGGGAAACTGCGATGCGAATTTCTGCGATACGATTTCGTGCGGCAAAGCGTTGGTTCAGGTGACCATTTTGCAATGCGATGTGAATTCGCAGTTTTGTGTTTTTTTAACCAACTCACCAACTATCAACCACGTTTCTCATTAAATCAGTGTTGAATCACTGTATTGTAATAGTACAGTCGGTTCCCTTACTTATGTATCCACTTTTTCATACTAGTCGCATAGAAAAGTGGATACTTATGTTAGGGCACGACTGCACCTACATACATATGGTCTTTGTCAAATATATGTAAATGCTGGCATTAAACCCGCAGCAAGCCTATCTGCGGCCTTCCTCGATTCCACTTCCATTATAAGCCGATCAAGCCTGAAATTGTTTTTCACGTAAGCTCGCACACGTTCGCCAGAAAATATTACGGTGCTCAGCAACCTTCCAATAAAAGTTAATGTTGCTTAAATGTCTTAATAGAAATCAGCCGGGCAGTTGATGGCAGATGTTGCTTTCCTGAGAGCTCTCAAACTAGATCATAACTTCAAACGTTTTTGCAACGGAGACGCGTATAAATAAATTCAATTTTAAAGGTCTTTACGGTCAGATACCTTGAGCTTGAAATATGATGTGATTTTTTGACGTAACATCTTACGCACTTTACCTTTATACTGTGGCTATGATACGAATAAAATATGTTTTATTTCAATCCTACTAATAAAAATATGAATGTTTGTCAGTGTGTCTGTCACAAAAACTAAAATAGCTGGACGAATTTGGATTAAAATCGGTCGGAATCTTGAAAATAACTTAAAGGATACTTTTATTCCCATTTTTCCTCGGGATCAGTACCTATGTAAAAACCCATATCAATCGCTAAATATAGAAAGATGTAAATTTTGCTAAACTTTCTGAGACTCGCTTTGAAAATTAGTAATTATTTATACGAACAAAGCTGGGGGTAGAGTCTAGTGTTAAAATAAAATAATAATGTTCATTATTATACTCAAACAATGTTAATCACAATAAATCCGCGTCTCATCAACTTAACGTCGGTTATTTCGAAGCCATAACAATACACTTCCACGACTGATATTGTTCGAAAATGACAAGCTATTCTAGAAACGGGCACAAAAGTACAACCTTTATATTCCAAATAAAAAGGCTTTTGTACAGCTGATACCCAGCGCGTTCGCTGAAAAGTTCATGTCTCGTTATTTGAAAACACTCTAACACAGCGGTCCAATAAGTTCGATGCAAACGAACAGCAACCATGTGAGGCTGTCGACTAAATCCATCGCAATATTCTCGATATAGCGCTCCAATAAATTAAAAACTATTGGTCTGTAGCTGTAAGTATATAGTTGGTGCACCCGGCACGAGTGAAGAATATTTGCAAACTAGCTTCCGACCTTTTGCGAACTACCTGGAAAATGGCGGAAAGTGGAAGACAGAATTTAAATGAACTTTGCGAAAGACGGGAAGGGACAGGCTTGATATGGATGGAGAGCTATTTGAAACTCTTACTTCGACCCGTCAGAAAATGGGAACTTATTATTCCATTTGGATTGTTTATAGTTTTTAATATCTTTTCTGTTTGTTCAAATACAAAACATTCAAGTTTTTAAATTATTGATATTTCATTTTATATAGGTGAACATATAGCCTACCTGATTTTTCCTAGTCAAATCTTGAAATGTAATTTTAACTTAATTCTCGTATTCGTATCGACCAAAACTTAAGCAGACATATTATATTATGTACCTATAAGACCTAATGACGGTAAAATTATTTAGTAAAAAAGAAAACCAGAGTTATTCAAAATTTTTGACCATAAATTATTGTAGTAGATTACGTACACTAGATACTCAATGTTTCGCTGACAAACCATTAGCAGATTTTGGTTTCACAGAAAACATTTTGCCGAGTAGGTAGGTACCTAACAATTCACAGATTGATTCAATCGCAAAAAAGTTTCGCGGCTGATCGTTACGCGTCCAATTCAGTTAGCATAGGTAAGAGTTAATTAGCCTAAAACTATTTGTTGTTATTCGTTTCGCATATTAATAATCAATACGAATTCGTAACGTGTACTTAAATTATTTTTTATTGATTCGCTCATTTTTGTTAACGCAAATATGATTTGTAAAAAGGTATTAGTAGGTGTAGGGTTGTAATGAGTTTAATAGCTGGGTCTCATTAACATCGTATGTTGTTATTACTTACTGGGGGCCAATTATTGAAAGCACGGCAGCTTTGATATAATTTGATATTGCGAAGTATAAAGTTCTAGTGTTACCTATTTGTCACAATTCAACCTAACACTCGCTTCGCTTGTCGTCATAATGTACACCTAAAGTACAAATTAATATTGTACTTGAATCAAAACCTTGTATTTTTTGTACATACTGAAGTTCTGCATAGTTACCTCATCATCATCATCCCATTATATACGTCCCACTGCTGAGCACAGACCTCCTCTCAGAATGAGAGGGCTTGTGCCGTAGTTCCCACGCGAGCCTAGTGCGGATTGGGAACTTCACACACACCATCGCTTTGCAGGTTATGCAGGTTTCCTCACGATGTTTTCCTTCACCGTAAAGCTCGTGGTAAATTTCAAATCTATAATTCCGCACATGGTTTGAACCAATTGCTCGATCCTCTGCTTGAGAGACCATAGGTGAAACCACTCGGTCGACGAAACGATCATTCGATTTGTCATTTTTGTCCCAATAATTTGAATTCTACCAATAACAGTGATAGTTACGAAATAAACAATAGATTAAAGATTGATTTAAGTGGGTTATGTGCCTATCAATTTTCTGTCGACTGACTAATATTCACGAAACGAGTAAGTCGCGTGATGAAATTATGCCAAACGTTACCCTGCCAAAAGAAACATCCACCAAACGTTATGTTGTTGTTTGTCGTTTCGTAAATCAGCGCAATGAATCTCGTTCACCACACCACCTATAATAATACATTTTAGCAGGACAGGGCTGCTAGCCACAAGTCATATTCATTCACACTCTTAACATTTAAATTCATTGTGTATTGTAGATGAATACCTACCAAATTGAATAGCTGGAAGAATCGTAGGTACAATACATTGTTTTATGTATGTCGTTATTATGAAACGTATCCATTACATTATGAACTCGAATCCATTCTGACGTTTTACAAGCAAAATAGCAGAACTTTATTTAACTTCTCTTGATTTTAATGGCAAAAGTTCGGCAGACCTTTGTTCCAGCTGAGTATTCAGCAAAAATATTTCAGGATTTTAGATTGACTGTGTACTTTAACTTCGTTGGAGTGGGGACGGAAGTGTTTCATATATTTCGACTAAGGAATACTAACCATGGCAGCTCGATGAATGTGATTGCCCGGCTCGACGCTTACGCTTCTGGTGCTTCCGCCATAGATTGTTACTTTGATATTCTAATGAGAACTCCATTTGTTAAGAACTCCAGATTACTTATTGGTTTGGTGGCCCAGTTTGATAAAAGTTTAGGTTTTACAATATTTCTTCTAAGAGCTATTTTTACTATTTCTGATCGTATATATTGTCACTATCCGTCGCTGAATAATGATGAAGTTTATAATTTGGTATTATCTAATTATGACAAAAAAAATACGATGTGACCTACAAATCACATCCCAGGGTAGTACATTCACGCTTACGAATTTAAACATTATAAATTTCCCTCTTACTGCTTATGGTTTCATTTACTGTTACAATTGTACACTACACAACTCATCGAAAAGATTCTCCCCTGATAACAAATCAAGTTCTCACTTCCAACCTTAATCTACAATCAAGGCTTTATCATCAAAGACCATTTATCTTAAAGCTTGGAAAACAAACACCAGTTACCGAGTAAGAGATTTTCTTGTCAAATCGGATTTAACCCGAGAAAGCTGCGGCAAAGGATCATTTATCTCGGCGAGGCGCGATCTTCTAGTACCCTACGACGTAATTTCCGGCGGAGGGGGGCAAACGACCTGCCTCAACTGAATAGCACTTCGATAATGCGCTGTATCAGGCACAGATGCTTAGCAATAGGCTCTTCACGTGGAGAACGTGTTAAGTCGTGATAACAAACCGTCGGCAACACTTTGCAGCGAAACCAGCAGAGGATTGAAATACGGTATTTGACTATTTTGTATATGTTTTATAAATTAAAACTACACAATGCCTGTTATCGAATAGAAAAACAATTTTTAAGCTACCTTTACAAATAACAAAGTTATAAAAGGTTTGAAATTCAAAATTAGACAGAGAAAGACATACTGGCATGTGACGTCACATGCCAATACCGTCATACTTGCTGCATAGAGTAGCGTTTGAGGAAGAGACAGGTATATAGATTTTTCAAAAAATCACTATAAATCCAATTTTCAACCGATTTAAATTTTTCTCTTCGCTAAACACTATCTGTTTGTCTAAATTGTCATAATAATATTAAGATATGGCAAAATCAGGAGTTGTCAAATACCATATTGCGCCGAATCGATTCAAGGGAAGGCAAAGGTAGCATTAAACGCCAAAAAATTATTGTGGCTAGACTTGACAAGAGTAGGTATAACCATGCTCTTATTATGGCTAGACTTGACAAGAGTAGGTATAACCATGCTCTTATTGTGGCTAGACTTGACAAGAGTAGGTATATAAGACCATGGTATCTTATTGTGGCTAGACTTGACAAGAGTAGGTATAACCATGCTCTTATTGTGGCTAGACTTGACAAGAGTAGGTATAACCATGCTCTTATTGTGGCTAGACTTGACAAGAGTAGGTATAACCATGCTCTTATTTTGTTGTATTATTTTGATGCAAATAAACATTACGTTTACACTTAATATAAAATGTTCTTTAATAAACAACAAATAAGCTAGCCGGTTTCAATAAATATTGACCATTTTCTCCTATCTTCAAAACTACCGCGCTTACAAATTTTAAATACTTTTCTGTTAACGTTTTGTGGTTATGAAAAACCTATGCTTTTGAAGTGAAATGGTAAATCTCGAAATATTTTACGTGCATTACGGAACGCGGGTATGCGAGTCGAATAAGTATATATGTATTTTATACATATCCAAATCTGTTCAACAAGCTCTGTGATAACCAATATTCTACATTGAAATATGTGTCATCGTCTTCTAGATTAACCCACAAGTATTCGAAGTCTTGAACAATCATAGATTCACTCCTTAAATAATACTCACTGTAGTATTTTTGAACATTAAACTACAATGAGACTCACTCATATTAAATATCCCGCGGACGAAGGGCTACGGATTAGCCCCAAACATGTCGAGCTAAACTCGATTTAGGACGTGAGTTATCAGGGTCAATATAATTAATACTCACTGTAGTACTTAGGTAGGTACCTACTCAATTAGCTTCTACGAGTATGCAGATGTTAGATTTTACTAAAACTAATTCGAAGCGAGAAGCGTATGCAAAGCACATTCGCTTGCTCGTATAAGTATGAAATGAATGCAATTTATTTAATTGCTAATGTCCTGTTTATCACGATAACTCGTGTTTTACTTGCACGCTGTTTGTTTGTTACTTTGAGACTGTTTTCCTCTGCTTCGAATCATTTTAATCTATTTTTATTTTAATAATCTAGAATCACGTTTTTTGTGAGATAAAGAGATAAACAAGCGTGTCATTTGATTGTAAGTCGACACAACCATCCATGAACAAACGCCAGAGGGTTGCAGGTGTGATGCAATTAACAAAAGATATCGTCAGCAGGAAACGCAGTTTTAAGAAAAATAAATATTTGTATAAGTAATGATTTTTATGGCAATTAACATTTCTTCTCCATGCTTTAACCGCTTATTTTGATGAAATTTGATGTGATCGAAAATATCATAGTTCCCACGGGATAGCGATAAGTGATAAAACGGACGGGTGAGCGATAGTATTAAGTATCTTAAAAGAAAATGAATACAGAATTTCCCGCAGAAACAAATAGTATTTATAAATTATGATCCATCAATAAAGGAAATTGAAAGCTGACATATAATATTTCGTCGTTTGGCCTCTAAACTGGCTAAAGGCGACTATCTTATAGGCCGCAAACTAAACTTTCGCATATTAGCTTAAAAGTGGCTTTAAGTTTTTAAAACTAATATAGCTATAACAAATGTACTTACCTACGTATTCATTTCCTGATTCTATTCCACGTATTTAGTGAACCTGCATAAAGCAGCGTTTCCACCAATAATGTGCGAGGATGTGTTGCAAGGGATGTGTTTTTCATTAACCAGTAGAAACGTTTCATTTACACATTCTCGCACAGCACATCTCTGGTGGAAACAGCTGAGCGGAGCGGTCGGTACAAAAGCGGTTTTAGTGCTGCCATTAGAGGCTAATTATGACTATCTTAATTCTAATTACGAAAAGGTAAAATTTAATTCTACGAGCAGCTAGAGTAAATTGCTACAGCATACGAAGGGTTGATACCCTTTGCCATCATGACACTAAATTTCTTGGTACGACGTCGTTTAAAACCTACCTCATATATGCAATAGGAGCAATTTATTTAGGAGCAAGGTAGAAGGTTCTCCGTAATGAAGAATAAAATGAACCATTACGCGAAATGTTCAAAGTAATGGAATTAGGATGAGGAATCGGTTTCTATGTTTTACTGTTAAAGATCTTCATTTGTTGAGAACTTGCTAGATGGGGAATTGATCTTTAAGCTATTGAGTTGTAAATCAACAGAGCATGTGTGGCGTATTCATTTGTCCCTAGAGGAATGTTTGGAATGCTGCTGCCAGCTCTATGCTTCATACATATAGGTAAACGCTGTATCCATATGTTGGCAGTAGGTAACTCACTCAAAGCCAACGGTAATGGAATAGAATAAATCATTCAGTAAATTCTTTGACTAATTCAATTTCCTGAGCAATTGGCTGTGTTCCTGGAAGATGAGGTACTCTTCTCTTCAAACGAAAATAGGTTTTAGGACTGAGTAAAATCGTTTTCGTTGCAAGATATCGATCTTTTATTTCCTTTCGAAAATGAAATCTGATATTTTACGCCAACGAAATTTGAAACCAAACTTTTTTTTTATATGTAGGTACAAAAAGATATTCTTAAGAGGAGTGGACTGTCAAACTGATATCAGATGTACTCGGATCACCCAAACAAACGGAATAAGAAAGGCATTAAATATGTCCCATTTTCCTGACTTGACTGTGGCAGAAAATGAGTGACATTATTCTCGCATTCGAAAAGACGTCAATAACTGCTTGCGGCCCGCAAGAGCTCTCGCTCAAAGATTTAGCATGCGATAACCTTTTTCAATTTCAAAGGAAACTTTGATAATACAAAAAAGAGCTATTACATTCAAAGCTAACAACAAAGTATTCTATAAGAATGTATATTCTATGCCGTGTAATCAATAAGACTTGCTTTTACCTATGGCCTTTATAGTATTCTCCACGAAGAAGGTGCCCTTAAAGGTTCCCCTCCATTTATTTTTATTGCCCCTATTAGGGGTATAAGTAGCCACGCGGAGGAATGTGGGGTTTTCCCACGGGCTCCGTTACTACGCGGGTCAGGTGTATTTGACCCCATTTGTTTCTATAAATATTCATACTACACAGATTTCAATTTAAAATTCCAAATGATAAATCGTCTCTTTAGTTTTCTGTATGGCACTATTTATTTTAATCATCCCAGCCTATATACGATTACGATTATACGACACCTTCCTACAAGTACATTTCAGAAATGGGTAGTAGTTTTCTTATTCCTATTATTGTAAATACGAAAACAGAAGGAATACTTTTGAATATTGTTTGAGATTTGTTAAAAGTTTGCCTGAATTTCATGCGAAACTGACTCGTCCTCGTTGTCGCGCTTGCTTTTTGATACCTGTCTTACTTTGCACTGAGTTATTTTATTACCTCCAGGTAATAAATTCGCCTTTGTACCACTTTCTGTCCACCGTTTGTCTAGAATTGCGTATCTTTATATATATATTTTTTTATTTATACATTGCACATTTATTTTCATTTCAGAAAAAACTCAACACAGAAAATAAACAAAATAATACAAACAATGGCTCATCTAATGTTTCACTTCAATTATAATATATAATACAGACAGATG
The DNA here is from genome assembly GCF_025370935.1 of Choristoneura fumiferana. Taxonomy (NCBI): domain Eukaryota; kingdom Metazoa; phylum Arthropoda; class Insecta; order Lepidoptera; family Tortricidae; genus Choristoneura; species Choristoneura fumiferana. The sequence goes on from NC_133491.1 coordinate 7,852,901, forward strand.
ATATAGTTATAACAGGGATGACTCTCATCCAATAATAACGCGAAACATTACTTGCAAGAGTGGCAAGCTGCATGTGTCGCCAGTTTACTATATACTGTATTCCCAACTGGCGCTGTACTTCAGTCAGTCAGCAGGGACATTTCGTGTTCTGTACACTAAATATGCGAGGCCTAATGGGAGCATCCGTCGGTTGGAACAAAATAAACAATCGGCGTTAAACTTAAATGAGCTCGCTCTGCCCGTTTCGCGATTTGAAATTTTACTGGAGATATATTCAAACGTCGCGTTAGAAGCTAAAATAAAAAACGGAGGCAGATCAGGAATAAAGTTGAATACTCGTAGCATTAATAGTGGTGGACTTAATATGACTTAGCTGGAAATTTAATTACTCTTGCAGCTGGACGAAACATAAAGCTTCATGTACTTGTAAATAGGTCTAGTTAACTTCTTCAAATTAATCTAGAATATTTTTGCAGATGACTAGGATGCTTGAACTAAACACCCCTGTAAATGTTTTTCAGAACTTTGAATATAGTTTGTATTTTTTTAAGTTTAGCAATCTTCGAAGTGTACCGAGCCACAGGCACGTTTACATTTTGAAAAAATGTGAAAAAAATCTTAATAGGGGTGTTCAGTCAAAGTAATCCAGCCGTTTCCTGAAATATATCGGAATTATTTGAAGATAACTTACTTCTAATAACAATATCAATCATAATGGTACTTTAACTGGTTACAGATTATTTAGGCATAATTAAATCAAATGAGCCACTTAGTGATATACTCCCGGCAATGTAACTTCCAAAACCTACAATGTTTTCTCTTCTACACAAATGTGCAGAAACACTCAACATTAAGCAAAATTTGCACTACAAAGTACAAAGCTTGCTTAGTTAGTGTTTCCCGTGTGATCATAGTCACTTAGCTTGATGACTGAGCACAACGTCTCGGCTACCTTCCCACTGACAATTCTAGTGAGAGCAACCACTACAAATATAATCCATTACAGGCCGACTAACTAATTCCTTGATTAGTCGGCCTCCTTACATATCGTACTTGCACAGTCACTTCCCGGTAATCCGCCATGCAACCTGTATCAGGTTAGGATGACGACAGCAAAGCTATGTGTCTACTCGACTGATGTATCGTGGGTAGTAGCCCAGATCTCGTGAATAACTTAGTAGACAGACTATTACGAGGTTGTTGGACCCGTGTGAACTACCTAAGCAAGAATAAATAGGTACCTCTTCACAGACTTTTAGCAAGTCTATTGTATAATCATGATCTTCATTCTTACGGTGATTATGACTTCTAATTCCCAAACGTAAACCGATTTTGAATAATGTGTGACGCAACACAGAAGCTATGAGGTAAACGTTCGAGTGCTCGAGACGCTAATGCCCAATAGACGACACCCTACTGTCATCTCTATTGCTAGTAACATAAGATTAAAGATGCGGATAGTGACGAGCACTCGTACGTTCATCCATCATCCTAGCCTATATACGTCCCACTGCTGGGTACAGGCCTCCTTTCAGAACAAGAGGGCTTGGGCCATAGTTCCCACGCGGGCCCAGTGCGGATTGGGAACTTCGCACGCACCATTGAATCGCTTCGCAGGTTTGTGCAGGTTTCCTCACGATGTTTTCCTTCACCGCAAAGCTCGTGGTAAATTTCAAATGTAATTCCGCACATGAATTCCGAAAAACTCAGAGGTGCGAGCCGGGGTTCGAACCCACGACCCTCTGCTTGAGAGGCGATAGGTCAAACCACTAGGCCACCACGGCTTCTCGTACTCGTACGTTAAGGTAAACGTATTCGTTATTTTTTTTAATATTTTATAATGCACGTGCTCGGGGTTCACTCTACGAATAACATATCCATAGAAAATTAGTGCATCCTGCACGCCGAGATCATTTTAAGAGTATATCGTCATCATAAAGTCCGGATGCGATATTAAACTTAATTTTCATTTGCGGTAAAGTAACTTTTTTCAAATAGCAAATTAACTCACCAAACTATTGTTAAAAAATAAGTCTAAAGAGTCGTTAAAGTTAGGCTTTGAACAAAGGCTAAGAATTCGTTTGATGCAACCAACTGAATATTCTGATAAGATAATACAGATTAATCGCGACAGAAAGAGAACGTTAATTACATTTTTTTCATGTAACTCGTATTTTAATTCGTCTAAAGTTATGAAAAAAAAAGAAATAAATCTTGAGTCAATTCGGACCGTGCGACGTCAAGCGCGCGCCACTCGAAAGTTAACCAATGAGCTTCCAGTGCGCGCGCACGACGTAGCACGAACCATCATGGTTACCCGTTCGCGCTGTCATGAAACCCCGCCAAAGTAATGTCCATGTTCAGTCCGGTGAATTAATTTTTGATGAGTAAATTAAAATGAAGAGTTTAAATGATGAATTATATCTGATTTACGCCGCCTTACGTCCTTCACGAAGTACATATTGTCAGTGACAAACTCAACGCTGAACAAAATACGTGAACTATAATATACATAACTAAGTTAATAAACATCTTAAAATTGATAGAATAATCTACTTCTACACACATGGATATTAATAACACTACCGGTATGTCTTATTCTTATTTATTTGCTTTTTATCTATTAGAATTAGTGAACCAATTTGATTAATTTACAGTTCCAAAGCTAAAAAATCTCGGATTTACGGTAACTTTTTGTTAACAGCTGGTAGATTAGATACATATACATATACTTGATGATAATTAACTATTACACGGATTTATTCACGGGTTGCACTGATATTTAGCATTATAGGAGCGTGCAGGAGATAAGGACTAGCCAATATAAGTGTGGAAAATGTCAAGCAAAAAGGGCTAATAATTAATCATAAAAATCACGATACTAAACAAAGTTTTTCCTTTACCTATCATTAGTAGCTGTAGCTGTTCTAATCTTCTGAGTCAATGATCGTTATAAAAGATGGTTTAATAAGTGTATACGTTAACAATTTTGGTTTGGCGTGCATATCGGTATGTATATCTACTGCCTGCTACGGTAGTAAAAGGAGTATGGCAAATAAATGATGTAGTCACTGCCTCGATTTTTTTCCTCGCTTAAATGCATTGTAAAACGTTGTATGATATACGTGTCAAAAGTAGGAATTCCCAACTCGTGCCGGCTCAAAACACTCGCTTCGCTCGTGTTTCAAGTTCTCCGCCACTCGTTGGGAATTGCCTACTTTCCGCACTTGTATCATAAATAACTATTAAGTAAGAAGTTTCAATTCATAATGTTATAAATTTTCGGGGTTTTTACTCTACGAATAAAATCTACAACTTACAGAGTAACAACGGCCGCTGCAATGTGGTCGAAACGCCGAGATCATTTTAAGAGTATATCGTCATCATTAAAGTCCGGATGCGATATTAAACATAATTTTCATTTTATGTCTACATATTTCACTGTTTTCAAACTAGCATTCGACCTAACTCACCAAACGAAATGTTGTTGAAAATTAATCTAAATCGGGAGGCGAAAAATATTACAGACGTCCGTTTATTTATGCTATAGCATTCCTTTGTACATCAAAATGCAAGATGTCATCGAGTTTACGGCAAATATCAAAAGTGAATCAACAATTACCAGTAAAAGAATAAAGAAGCGTATGGCACATGGCTTGGCAACATGGCAATCATTCAGATTTCACCGCTCATTTCACATTCAAAACGCGCCTATATTTTTGTGCCTGCCACTACCATGTCAGTTGATATTCTGGCGACGATATCCAATAAAAACTGAGTTACTGCATCAAATAAACATCCAATATGTTTATATCATATCTATTTTTGTGTCAGTATGTCGCGGTTTTGTATAATTTACGGGTCAGTGGATTTTAGTAGGTACATACTGTGGTACATACTGTATGTTACCCAACTCGCATCTAGGATTTGTTGATCTGCTTCAGTAGGAAAACTGAATTTAAAAATTGTTTTTATTAACTCGCAGTTTAACTTCATCGAAGAAATAGGCATACAGTTTAGTAATGGGACGACCGGATGGCTAAGTGGTTCGAATCCTGGCCGGTGCAGATACGAGTATTTGTATGAATAATACGAATGTTTGTTCTCGGGTCTTGGATGTTTAATATGTATTTAAGTATATATTTATCCATATAAGTATGTTTATCCGTTGCCTAGCATTTATAGTACAAGCTTTGCGTAGTTTGGGACTAGGTCAATTGGTGCCAAGTGTCCCATGACATTTATTTATTTTTTATTTTATTTATGTAACCTATCAATCGTTCAATTAATCCGAAATAGTAATATTCCGTAGAGCAATTTATACCTATTTATACCTATTGGCCTAGGGTAGGCGTCTACAAGAAGTAAAACAGCCGTGTGTAGATTTTTATTGTATAGTTTTAGGTGTGGGATTAAAAAATATGTCAATTTTATGTTTTTATTTATTAATTAATTTATAAGTTGGTAATAGAAAAAATGCGTCTATTGCGGATAGTTCGAAACGAGATGTTGTTGAATTTTATCACATAAAAAAAACTTATTTTTATGAAGATTAGTACCGAGCGGTATAGCCACGTTAGGGAATCGAAATGGGGGCGAATAGAGCGGGCGCCACGGCATAGCACTGGACCAGCGACCGGGCTTGGCACTGCGTACTTTTGTCTTGTGGAGATTGGTTAGCGACCGTGTAAATGACGCTTGGCTGTGTGCGTGCGTCGATTCGGGCGCTAGTAAGAAGTCTAACTACGAGTACTGCTTATTACTCGTATTGTGACTATAATTCAAGCCTAATTTAATTCATTATGTTTAGATCCGTTACTTGTAATGCACAAAACTCACCTAAATGTTGCATAGACTGCGATTCAACAGTCATCTCAATCGTTGCAGCAAGGGATAATTAAAAAATCCATTCCTAGCACCTGAGAAACTTGAAAATAACCTAATCTAAACAACTTAGACCCCCCTTAGAACTTAGAACCCCCAACATTGTAATTTGAAAGTATAAATCGCTTTCACGTAAAAAAACTGTGTCGAAATCGGACTATGAGCAGACAGACAGACTGACAGACATTGGCGTGAAACTAATAACACCCTTCTTTTTGCATCGGGTGTTAAAAATCATTTTTAAAAACACCTTACCTACGACGAAGAATCAACTAACCCAGCAAATCACCCGCTAATGGACACTTTTTTTAACATAATGGACCCCATTTAGAAGCGCAGTTGATGAGTTAATCCATTTAGTTGCGTTGCAGCAAATGTTTACCTAACGGCTACCGTTGACGATGCGGCTACAGTGACATGGAACAGGCTCTAATAGATTGGATTGTAAACTCATTAAGTTTAAAACGATTTATTGAATCAGGCGTTACTTTGCAGAGGTCCATATCAATGAACTAAAAGAATTTCCTTGCTCACCCGCGACCTTACGATAGCTAAGCTTATGCAAAATATGCGTGTTCATGCAGTTCCTCCACCTCCACACTGTAAGAACACACACAAATCACACAACCCATCTATCACCACCAGCACACTACACTGACGCGTTTCGAACTCAACCAGAGCTCATCTTCAGAGTGACACAACCGTACACCACGCTACCAGTTGTTAGACTAACGTGGGTACTTGGGGAGTTACAGTGACAAGTTAAAACGGTGGTTGTGGTTCGTTAGTCTAACAAGTGGTAGCATGTTGTACGGTTGTGTCACTCTGAAGATGAGCTCTGGTTGAGTTCGAAACGCGTCAGTGTAGTGTGGTGGTGGTGATAGATGGGTTTGTGTGATTTGTGTGTGTTCTTACAGTGTGGAGGTGGAGGAACTGCATGAACACGCATATTTTGCATAAGCTTAGCTATCGTAAGGTCGCGGGTGAGCAAGGAAATTCTTTTAGTTCAAGTTTAAAACGATTTTGTAAACAAGAATTTCAGATGACTTCCATATCAATAGGTCCATGTATAAAGAACAATTTGCCTTTATTGTAGGGATGCAAGTAGACCCTAGGTATATGTAAGTGTGAGTACGCAACTGTATTTAACATAAGGGTACATGGTGAAATTTGGACTAGCTCAGTTAATGCTTATTTTTATTTTTAATAATCGTTTATGATTATGATGATAATGTTAAGTAATTTGAATGTGCATTGTGACTTTTTTTTAAACTAACATCTATTTTGGAAACTTTTTTTCTAACATGTTGTAATGGCTCAGTAACGTGTTACTGATACAATAAATAATCTATTTTATTATACTCTAATGCTGGGCAATATAATGCATTATCTCATTTGTTGAAATTAGTCTGATAAAATTTGGGGTTGCATAAATAAATGAAATCACGAACTTGATGTATGTGGAAACAGCAAATTTTATCAGACTAATTTCAACGAATGAGTTAATTCATTATATTGTCCAACATTAACTAAGCTAGAAACAGTGCAGAAACACTAATTTTGGATCAGGTTCAAAATTTCACCCTGTATTGTGAATATAAATGCCGTTAAAAGAATCAGTGTTTAACTGTATGAATAACAGGTAAGTACAGGAAGCGCATCGTGCCTCCGTATAATAGTGGACAAATATTTTAAAGTCCTCTATCATTTATATTGGTTTAGCGGTTCATATTTCATGCGTACGTTGTGGTTTTCAAACAAATTACGCTAGCTAGTGAAAAATTCACGGACCTTCATTCAATTGTTTTTATTCGGTGCAGAATTTGTGGCAAACACCGTCGCTATCTATTGGTTCATTTGCATGCAACAGTGGAGAGCCGTTGATTGCAAAGCTATAAAACAAACTGTTAAGTATTTCACGTAAGTTTTACCTACTGCATTTCATTTCAATTGGAATATTTCAGTTTGGTGTTTATTAAGATATTTTCTGCTGGTTTTGATTCGGTTCTGGTGAGCTGACATATAGGACTACACGATTCCCCTTATCACGACGCAGTGCCCGCCACACAGATTCATTACCTACTTATGACTGTATTTCTCTACTTTCATGCATAAGTATTGCAGGTACACTTTGTGTAAGCAATACCTTCCATACCTTCTACGTTTGAGAAAACATTTGCGATCGACACAACCATCGCCTGGAAAAAGGTACGAGCCGCAATTCTACGCCTATTGACGTCTTCAGGGAATACACATACTTACTAGATACGTGCTAGGATATTTACCTGCAAAAGCGAGTTTTGAAGTCTCGGAAAACAACAGTACGATATTTGTATGTCAATTATGATAAAGTTTGTTGTTGTTGAAACTCTCATGGGCTTTTCCGGATGCTATCACTGAATTTATAAATTTCTTTGGAAATTACTACTTTCAGGCCTCATCAATCTCCCAGGCTCTCTAACCAGGGCAATGCCCATTAATATTAGCGTGAGTAGCATTGTGGAGAGTGATTTTTAAAATTCCAATAACACTTTCAGTTTGTTCAACTTCAAGCATACATCATTACACACAACAAGAAGTCATGCTCAGAAAGCCAGTTAAGAACAAAGCTTATTCCAATGAGAAAAACTTTTATTATTACTGATAAAACAATATCAATATAAGTATAAAATGCGTTGTTGGAACCATTTTCCACTGACATGAAGGCAAAACTTAAAAACGTGGACTTACTCCAATTATACATGAGGTAGCAGGAAGTTACTGGATGTAAGAAATGCCGAACTTTTCATTACATAGACAAAATTAATATACCTACTATTGTCTATTTGCCTCAGATTGGAGGACTGCACAATAACAGTGGTGATGATGGCAATATCTACGTCCTCATGCTAGAAAATGCTTTCATAAAGTTATAACATTTTTTTTCTGATATCGCGGACATTATTTTACTTATATATCGTACGAGTCTGGCTAATCAAGTTTCACAACTCAACTAAATGTAAAATGTCAGCGAAGCGACAAAAGACCCTTTGACCCCATGTATCGTGACAAAATATACCGTGACTAGTAAGCCAGAGTAAACACAATGAGCATAAATGCTGAATAAGGCAGGTCAAGCGTCTGACCTACATTTGCCTAATTAAGGCGTTTACAAGCTTTTATTTTGCTTAGGCCCGTGACGTGCATAGAATGCTTTTCCTTATTGCATTTCAGCTTTCACTTGCACGCTCCTTTTAACCTTACTTGGGCCAATCAACTATTTTACCGACACTTTGGGCGTCTTCGGCGTTACCAATATTGTCTCTAGCGTTACGAAAAAATCGTACTTCCAACAAGATATTTCGCGGTTTAATAAGTTGAACTTACGTAGGATGACATGTACATGTACACCATATATTAAGTAATTTACAAAAAAACATGTTTACTTACAAAAATCTGCAATTGTTTGAAAAATGTCGCGGACAGATTAGAGTCGGTAAAAAAGTTGATTGGCCCACTTTTCCTGGCCATTAGGTGGATAAAACTTCCAAATATCGGGCGGGCAATACACCTGTTTTTCAGCCCAGTTTTTAGCAGTGTAATCCTATAAATATTAGTGAGAAAAATAGTGTACATAGATGCCTTTCTTTTATTAAGTATTAGCTGTTGCCCGCGACTCCATCTACGTAGAACCACGTAGAACTCGTGTATCGCTATCCCGCGGAAACTATGCAATTTTCCGGTATAACAATCCTATCTCCTTTAGACGTAAAAAGGTAACAAACAAAAAACAACCAAATCTGTATTCTACTTACAAACTTTTGTAAATAAGCATTTAACATAATAAGCATTTATAATATTAGTGGATGAAAAATGTTACTGATGCGATGCCAGTGTAGCAAGGAAAAAGTGAAAATTATAAGCAGGATAGTGAACAGTATTTACAAACGCTATTTATGAATAAGCATATAAAGCGGCAGTAGCTACGACAATATTGATCAAACTGTGCGTCCGAAAGCGTTTTTTTATGTTACTTTGCGGTGATTCTTCATTGTTTTATGAGTTCTTAATTACCATCAGTTTCTGTTCTTTTCAAAATGAATGCTTGACTTGATTTATTTCATCATAATGTAGGTCACATTTATTAACATTAGGATCAAGAGGTTATTAGAGCCATATGCGGTTATCAATATTATTATATTTCTGATATACCTATCAAAATTAGAGAACGAGGGTCTTAAAAATTTGGATATTCAGAAAGGGCCCTAGGATATCTTTATACTAATTTGCGCGTATTGTAAAACGTCGATGGAGATTAAACACTTCAACATTGTAACTATAACTATCCACAATCCTGGATAGTTCTAATTGGAATGCTAATGCAACACACACAGCATACGGCTCAAGGGAGTTTTCTCCTACTATTCGTGCATAGTGCTTTAAAGTCTCACTTCACTTTGGTGGAGTATATTTTTAATGAGCTTTTTACGTGTTCTTGTGAAAACATTTTAAAGCACTTCTGGCGTCGCTAA
>NC_133491.1:7862395-7888208 GCF_025370935.1 Choristoneura fumiferana
CGGATATGCTATGCAGCAGCTGGCAAATAATGTAATGGAATATGAGAACATTATAAAAACTCAATATGTCCCAACGAAGTCTAGATGGCAAACAGGTGCGACGCATAAGCATTGACCAGCTGACCTATAGGATTGTTTTACATTCGATCAATCAGTAACGAACACGGCGGACTTTATATAAGTTAGATAGGTGAATGGCAGTTATGTCACGAAGCTAATCGGCATTCGTGAATCATTTTAGTTCGCCTTTTGTTTCTTATCGACTGTCGAAACAAAGAACAATAGTGTTACCAAACGGAATATTCGATTACCTTTGTCTCGGCTTGGTGATTAAACTTGGTATTTCCATTTTCCGTCCGATTTTACGCTTTTAATTCTTTTCCGTCTAGTTGAGCTAAAAAGAGTCAATTTTCAAGAAATTAAGTAATTGTGTTCATGGAAATCGCGTCACATCCTAGTCTTAATTTGTAAAACGATTATGTTGCATTTTTACATTGCAGCACAATTTAAAGTTCAATGACTAAGGTTTCAGTAGGATTCAGCAAAGTTGAGAAGCTGACGTAGCAAATAAATACATATTCTATTGTTTTTAAGTGTACCGACTGCACTAAATAGCCTAAAAGGAAGTTCAATTATTTTTTAATTTGCCAGTAAAGAGAACCCAAGTAGGTACGCGTCTCTTTATAGGGTTGAAACAAAAGCACGTAGCTCTCAAGGGAGCGCTAATTTTGCGGAGGCGGGAAATGGCCAAACGGTACCGTGTGTGGGACAGTGAAAAACGGACTCTATGATGCTGACAAACGTTTGAGAACAACAAAGATATATGTGTGCGCTAGCTAGGAGTGAGGTAACGAGGAAAACCAGGATAATGAGGTGGATCCGACGTGTACAGGATAAGGCTAAAAATAGTTTTACTGTATTTTTTGGATACGGCTAATGAATACAATAACAGGCAGGAGAGTTATCTCTTAGAAATAATATCCTTACTACCATCCACTGAAGGCAATAGCGTAGGACGTCCACCAGAACCTGGTTAAAGCCGCGGGTTCAGTGGATGAAAGCCGCTTCCAACCGAAGCAACTGGAGGTATTTTGGGGGAGGCCTATGTCCAAGTGGACATCCTACGACTGATCTGATGATGATGAATAGAATTTATTGTAAGAAGTAACAATAGTAGTGAGGAAATAAGTGCACGCTTTTTCGACTTCCAAAAGCAGCAGCTATATTCAGAAAGGAACATTGAAAAAGATGAAGTAAAATTGTATTATAAGAGACAAGATACTGAAATCTAGACGGAAAAGTCTTACAAGTATAACAGCTTTATTCTTAAAGCTTAGTGTAAATATCTTGGTTACCCTAGCAGCAGAAAATCAGGTCGCACGAAATGGGGAAAGCAAAAGCGAAGTTTAGGAACCCCACATACATTTACCTTTCACGGGAATTTTATCTAACTTCGGCAGGTAACGAAGCAACTCGACTGTGTTATTTGTTCAGTAGGCAGGGCCGTGGTCAACCAACACAGTGAACTCGTTATTTGACCACTTGTTAGCACTCTCTGATGTTTGCATAAACGCAGGTCAGTAGGCAAGCTGAACGAGGCCTTAATTTGCTAGCATATTAAACGGAAGCTCTAATGTTTCAGAAAATGTTATTCATTCTTTAACAGACTTAAATTCTGTTAAAGCCAAAGATTCCTTCATAAAATTAATTGAGTAATTCGTTGCTATGCTAACTCAATTTTCTTTTCTGAAGGAACTTAGGGAATTTCCAATCCGGCTGTTTCGCCAACGCAACGTGACTCAGTTTAAAATTAGATTTCTTGAAATGTTTCGAGGCTAATTTTTCGCTTTTGATTTATTATGAAGTAAATAGAATTATAAATAGAGTATATTACTAATAGCGAGAATCTAAGTCGCAATAAGTGGTATTGAAAACCGTGATGAATTATTAATCTTCTTTTTAGAAAAATACCTAACTCCGGTGAGTTTTCGTTTTCTTTCGTATACCTAGGTCAAAGCTGATGTAAGTTACTCGTAATGTTTGGTTTTAGTGTCATAATACATACAGTTATTACGGAACAAAACATCGATCATTTAATCTATCGACAATTACGAGTCACTTCACTTAGGAGCTTAGCATTAGGGTTGTAACGAACTTCACTTACATCTGCAAAAATCGTAGCTCCCCGCCTCCGTAAAATTGTCGTGGTGTTCTAACGGAGGTTTATTTACGTTGACATACATGTTTAATTTGTGAATCCTCTAAGAAATCGCATGGAAAGTAACAAAACTGCAAAACTGTTATTTATTAAATACAATTTGCCTCTCCTTAATTTTTAATACTAACTAGTTCTAGTAAAAAGTTCACGATTTCCTTTGCCGAAAAGGTCTCGGTACATTTCAAATGTATTTCGCACATAAATTCTGTAAAAATCAGAGATGCAAGCCCGGGCTTAAGCCTACGATCCTCTACTTGATAGGCCATAGGTCAAACCACTAGCCTGTCACAAACTACTTCCCTGACCTTTCTTTTCTTTAAGTCAGTGTAGTTCTGGTACACATTTCTGTTGAAAATAAAAAGAAAAAACACAATCTATTATAGAAACAAATACTTATCAGAGATCTGCTGTAATGGGTCAGTTCAATATTTCCTTCTTTTCTGACAGAAAACAAGTGCTTTTATCTAAGACATTGTTAAAATTTAAGTTGCGTTGCCATATCGTCCATTCGATCTGGTTTCCTGACCAGGAAAAAGTAGTTTGTTCATTTCAACAGTTGGGAAATGAATCATTTGGGAAAATATTTTCGGCGAAAAACCAGGATCGCATTCAACCTACAAAAAAAGTATCTTGACGTGGCTAGCTGGCTCCAAAACGACGGTTTCTGCAGTCGGGCTATATGGAAAACTGCATTTGCATGCGGCAAATAGGTCAGTCGGACCAGCGAGCGGGATCACAGCACCGGGAATGGGGGCAGAACAGCAATTACTCTTGGCCGCACGGGTTCCAGGCACGACAGACAATAGGTGAAGTTGCGAACAGTAAGCTGTGAAACTGTTATTTAAACGTGAACTGAACTGGTCTCGTTTATCAAAGCTGTCATGGTTATGTACGTAAAACAAACGCAAAGTTTGGGTTAAAATCAATAAATATTTCAAAAGATAAAAGGAAAGGAATAAGGAAGCACTGGAGAGACTGCTTGATGTGATCATGATCAAATGAAACGAGTATATCGGCCAACTGAAAATATAATAAAATGACACAGCGTGATTTAAATAATGGGTGCAATCATTAAGTTAAGTAAACTTAGAAAGCAGTATAAACGAACTGATTACGTGTCTCCGTCTCTCATGTTGGAAACTAATAAGGAACCAGTAATAACAAAAAAATGCCGATCATAATTTGTAGTCAAAAATTGCATGATATTTTAAAATCCAATATGGCATATCGTATCATAATGCATTTTGAAACTGATTAAACAAACGATTTCGTGTGACATGAAAAGAAAACTAAACTGATTTTTATTGACCTAAATCCTCCGCTTCTTCCAAATGGAGCCCTCGTTGGTTTCTATACCAAAACGTTGCCAAGTCAGCCAGTTGTTGATTTAAACTATTACTCTACCTCTACCATCAAAATTATCACGAAGTATTCTTTTTTACAACATAGCAGACGTTTGCCACGAAATTATGTAAGAACAGGCCGCATTCAGCGTCCATTTACAGCGAATTCTGCAAATCTATCATAGTGACGACGGCATCGCGAGTTTATTTTTAAATCGTATTTAAATAAAGAACAGCAATTTTCAGCACGATGCGCTGCATTCGTTGTTTACCGTCTTGCGAACTGGTGACCTATCGGCGAGAACTTAGGTTGAGGACGAAGAGGTCTGGATCGGCTAGACATTGGTAATCGTACTTCCATACAATATTCTGGTTCGCACCGGCCCGACCGGTTCCCATAGGACGAGGGGAGAACAAGGTTGCGCGTCATTTAGCACGTGCGAGACAACTCTTTTGCTGCGGACTCTGGCTCTGGCGTTCCATATTCAAAAAATCTATAGACTTTCTATCTTAAAGGCATCCTATAACCAGCCAGCAACAATCAAAATATGATCTATTATGAATGATAACTACGGACTACTGTCGACTGAAGTAGTACTGGCTGGTTTATATGAAAAAAGAAAACCGCGTTCTACCGGATTATGATTGGTACAATAATTTATTTCTCTTGAAATCCGTGCTTGTCAGTTGTAACATGCTTCACATCCGATGCGCAGTTGTTTCCCACGTCTCCGCCATGTACTTAAAGAGTAATCGCTGCAGCGCTGCCGGTCTCAGCATACTCGGCCATTTGTGGTGCATTATGTTATGAGGCACGATTGAACATGAATAAACATTTCTAAAACGATGAACCAGCATGACAGTTTGAGACAAATTTTGAAGTAAAGAGTAATCGATTTCTTGGAATATGTTACTGCTACGTATAAACAAACAAATATTGTGAACGTCTATTTCTAAAGTTATCGTTTGCTGGTGGAAAAGACTTGGAACATTTAGTTTGAACTAAACAATGATTGACAGTATGGAATATTTTATGTAAATCTGTTGTTTTTCCTAGTTTTATTTTGTATCAAAATATAACGACGTGACGTCAATCGTGAATTGATGGTACAAAACACCATATAAACGTCTGTCTTCGTTAACAACTGTATCACTTAATAATACGTCCTAAATTAAATACTTACTAATTTAAAACAATTGAAGATAAATTAACTGTGATGAGGTATTTTGGTATCGCCAAAGATGTTAACTTTTGTAAAATGGGAAAAGTTTGTTAATAATTTGCGTCTCGAAGTTAAATTTTGCAGTACAATATTTACGAAAAGGCTGTGATATGTTTAAAATAGAAGTAAAAAATTCTACAACAATGTTTTATCCATGCTAATTGGATAAAAATAATTAATTGACATTGGGTGCTTTTATGTGTAAGTATATAAATATTCCTTATCGATGATATAAAATCATTAACAGCAGCAACGTTATGAATACTAACTATGTAATATGTTGAGTTGACACGAATAACCATTCAATTACTTTTAACAACAAAAACCCCAATTTGCATTTCAAAACTCATGTCCTAATTAAAAACGCATTGAATTAAACAAATAATAATAATAACAACCAGTCATTTTACCACGAGCCGTCCGTTTTCATTTTCGTTCACACAATTTCATTCGGTCACGACGTCCCACACGGGCTCGCAAGGTCCTTCGGACTGGTCTCGAATTACAGCATAAGTTGAATGGCCTAAAAAGGGCTGCAAACGAGATGAAACAGGAACCGGCCACCACACTCCGACCGAGGAACGAAAAGCGCCAATTTAAAAGTTGCACCAGACTGACAGGATGAAAATATGAAATTTCAAACGGAAGCGCGCACTTTTATTATAAGCGTGGCAGTTCCAACGAGTTTTGTGAAAACTGTCACAAAGCAAAAAGCAGTTGCTTTGCTACTTTAAGCGCAGGCTTTAGAAGTTTTATTTTATAATTTGCACCAGCTTCCCTTGCAAAAACATCATTAAGATACAGATCTAGCTATATCTATACGAGATTATTATCCGGAAATCCTTTGAGTACGAACTTGAAACAATGTTTACAATAATAGACCAATTAATAGAACGAAGGAAGCCTTTAACGGAAACAGGGCCGTTTAATACAAATAAAAGTGGAATTAAATTTGATGGTACACTTGATCCTTTTGCTTTCATGGTCGCTATCAAAGACTACCTACTAATTATATATCCATGAAGTCCGTTTCACTTTGAACTATTTATAACGAAAGTTTTCGTTGATGAACCAATTTGAATTGATTAGGGCTGTAATCGAAATTCCCTACTGGCCAAACATTGAAAATTTACTCAATCAAATATGATTTATGTAAGTTTTCGTAAAGAATGGGATTCGCTCCCATCGTCTGTAGGTAAATTTCGAATAAATACAATCTAGGGCCCTTCAAGGCTAGTGAATAGGCTGTTACGTTATTGAACCAGTGAACACCTTTGGCCTCATCTGCACTTTACATCAGCAGAGCTAGGGGTCAATCACGGTCAGTTTTATGTAAAAAAACACGGAAGATAAGCGAACAAATGGCTAAAATCAATTTTCAAATTGTATTTTAGTTATTTTATACCTAAAATTGATTGAATAAATTATATTATTTATTATGTACTTGTAAAATTAAACGGATTTTCAAATAGCTGCGATACCTTTATGAAATGATAATTATAATTAGGACTAAATCGCCCCGTTACTTTGCAAAGGAAGTCAGCATGAGTAAGTAAGACAAGCTTGCGAGGCGTCATATAAGGCAAATTCTTGGTATAATTAGAATTAGATGTCACATATGGCTAAAGAGTTCGAATTCCAAGAAACCATTTACAAAAACTCCATACCGCCATATCCAAACCGAGGATATAAATAAATTCTATTACAAAGTCAGTGAATGCCACTCAACAGAATCGTTAATTGAGTGCCCGCACTATGTTCCTTTAATTGGATAATAGATAGATTAGATAAAGGACTATTAACTAATTGAATATTCTGAAAGCTAACGGTATTCCGCGATAATGCTGGCGCCTTGCCTGCTCCACTTAAGAGAATAATTCATTTCCACTAGACGTTGCATTGCAATGAAGCTGTGCCAGCATCCTTTATTAAAATTGCAAGGATGCCTGCAAATAATTTTGTCAGAGTATAATATGACCAGGGATACATATAAGTCGCGACGACGAAACCCATCCATGTCACATTATAAAAGGGTGGACTCCCAACTAGTACGTGATCGATTTGAAAAGTTAGGCGACATAGAAAGTTTCTTGGTCATGTTTCCTTTCCTTACTCATACTAAGTAAATGTAATTATTCAGAATATGCATCTAAAATAGGACTATGGAGATTGACCTCTTTTTTATGGGACATATACACACTAAATACACATTGCATTATGCTCATTTCATTAGGCTAAACACTATTAGGTATTTAACTAAATGTAAGCAAAACAACGTCAATTGTTGTCTTAAATATTGAAATTCCCCCATTGAACTATCTAAACATTTACATTCCTGATACACACTAGTCTAGTTTGTATTACAATGATAGATAAGTAAAATGTTTAAAATTACCATTAGTTTTCAGTAGTTATCGTCAATTTTGAAAATATAATATATATTTTTATAAATTTAAAGTAGTACTAATTAAACTACATTTTTTAGAGGTATGCTTTGCCGTTGCGCATCTGACTTAGCCTGGGGCAGCATTAGGTCCAAACCTTGTCAATCTCCTTTACTTATAAAAAAATCCAATCTTCAGACTCAACAAGCCTTAATGGAATTACAAACTACAAAAGAACCGCTTAGGATTACTCAATTTATTCCGTTGTCAACTCGTTGACTAACACTATTATGTCATAAAGCCGGTTTCGTATGCGGGCGATACTTTGTCACTGCAAATCAGCATACAGCGGCGTAATCGTACTCATACCGCAAGTCCAATGGACATAAAAGAATATTTTAACTCAGTCCAACGTAACTGTTTCAGTACTTTACTTTAGTCGTAGCCAAGACCCGCTTCTACTCTTCAACATTTTACGTTCCTGATTGACGTGATCGTGAATAAATTATTCAAAATTTTTGTTTTAGTGAAAACGTCAGTGGGAGAACTTGCGAAACTAGCGCGAATGGGAATATCTCGAAATACCTTGAAATGATTATGGCATCCGAGAACACATGTGCTACAGGATATTGCATATGCAAGAGAGATGCCTGGAATACTTTATTGTTACTGGGATTAGTGTTCACTTTGTACCGAAGGCAGTAAAAAGATAAAATAACGAGTTTTCTGCTTATTGACGGTTATGAAAGGGTAACCAACCCACATAGAACAGTTACAGTTTGCAACTTGGTCACAAGCAACAATGTGAAAACCTAGACAATGGGCGATATATCTTACAGTGAACACTGCTATTTGGCTTGGGTTTTTAGAGGGGTTAGGATCCTTCAACCCCAAGAACATCTTTATGTTAGGTTGTCTGAAGCCAGAAATATGCAAACAGCTGGCATTTTTTAACAATCTCTGAAATCGCTCTGACATAAGGTGTGCAATTAAACTAGCATAAAGCCAAGTTTAGTGCTGCAAGAAATATCGTGCAAGTTACTTTAGATTGGAGCGCTCGATTGACAACTTCAAACTCGTAATGTACAACTTGCGCTATTTTACTTGCAAGTCTAAACTGGGTTTAAGGCTACCTATACACAGTTCCTGTCTCTACAAGTGGAACTCATCTGGTCTCCACTTAATGCTATAGGTGCCCCCACATGCAGTCGCTCGTCGCTCGATTGCAGCGACAAGATGGCTTCTTGCAGGATTGATCTTGGCATTGGAAGCTGATTTCTTAATCTAGTTTAGTACCAGTCGTGGCAGTGATAAAAATAAAAGAATTTACTTAGTGAATGAAAAAAAAAAAGTGTTTTCCTCGAAATTGAAAAGGTTTTTTTTTTTGGCAGTCGACGGTTGATATTAAACATTTCGTTTTCAAAACATCCCTGCTATTAAGTAGAAGTTAGTTTAGTTGATGCAGAGCACGCACTCAAAGCAAACAAGGATGTGACATTTGAAACGAAATCTCGACACTTTCTCTTTCCTACAGTTTGATTGAATGTTAAAAAGCGAAAACTCGTCGGCTCAACGACCTTAGGAACTTAAATGAGGTAAATTGGACGATATAGTTACATATGCTACGCATTAGTACAGTCGAGTTCATAAACTTGTGAGCAAAATTATGATCAAAAATATCTTAGCACGCTTCTAGGCCGTTAACAATAGAGTCGTGTTCAGATATTTCTGAATAAAATTTTGCTCACAAGTGTATATTATAGACTCGACTGTATGCATACCTTATATGTATAATATTAATAATTCTCTACTCGGAATTAAATCTATATTTGGTTAAAGCGCAAAAGAGTATACTTATTCATTTCTGATATCTAAGTATTTCTAAACAGGCAGTATGACACTAGTCTCGATGCTGTTGAATAATTATCTAAGTTGAGAACAGTTCACATTAAAATACCTATGTAAAGAAACGCTTTATTATCGAACATTTTGTTTAATTTTTATTTTATCGCTTTATAACTTCAATGGAACAGAAACAAGAATTATTAGGAACTTAGGATTCAGAACCGAGATGGCATAAGTACCCTAACACTTTACAACAGCAATTCGATTTGTTATCGCTATGCGGTTAGTTACGAGATTTAGGGAATCCGAAACATACCATATTCAACCTTGAAAGAAACAAACCCGTATCGTAACCAAAAATAGCTTTTATAGTGTTTACTAGCGGGCCTAGCCTAGGCACCGTTTGTCGAGGTCGTGCGCCGAATCAATTATTTTTATTGTTTTCAGGGAACCCAGTCCTTGCATTTCTGCCATTTAGATCAGGGGCTAAGAAATTGAAAGGTCATGCGATGCTATTAAACACAACGATGAAATACAAACACACCAAAGTTTAATTTGAAAAAGCGAATGAATCGTTTGGTTATTAAACGGTAAAAAAATAGATTTTTCAATAGATTTCCTGCGTTAGTGTTTATCAAACTGAACTAAAATTCCACAGATGTAAATTTAGTTGTATCGAAAGCTGAAAATTTTACCGAAACGGCGAGCAGGGGTGCTATTGAATAGGCACCCGACCCGACTCACATACGTGGTGCAAACTACATTTCAATGGCCCGGCATTTTGATTGCTCAACACGGCTGTTGTAAGTGAATGGCAGCCCTTAGATGTAGCTACCAACCTACCTACTTCAACCTCTAACAAGCAACCTTACTCCTCTGAGCGAGCATTCAATGTTGAACCACACGGAAATTATCATACCAGTCTGCAATTGACGTGGATTGTGTATACGTAGAATAGGGTGAAACATTCCTATTCTTCAGTTGGAAAAGGTACCGTTTCCGTTATGAACATATGTAGTTTACATTGTTACGATAAATTAAGGAAACCAATGCCCAGACTTGGTACCTTGGACCTTGGTGCTGTATGAGTCAAGTCAAGACAGATTAGATAAATAAGAATGAAAAGACGACTGCAGCAAAGTACCGTAAGGTCGGGATACTTTGGCCCTGAAGGGTCACTTTGGCCCATTGGATTAAGAGTCCGCAGCAAGCTTGATTCTCCATACAAATCGTAGTTACGTCCTTATTTTAAAATAACAAGTAGCATCATCATGATTTTTTGTAAATACAATGAGATAAGGCATATCTAGGCCTGAAATTAGTTTATGACTCTTGAAATGGTATTACAAAGAAAATAGAACGAGTACAAGTTTTGCATTTTAAGAGCCAAAAACCCTGTGCAGTTCGGTTAAATACTACGGCCAAAATATAGTTCAGATTGAAGTCAAAACCTATTTCCGGCATCGACTAAACTATGTAGTTTCATAAGAAAAAGCATTTTTCCGAAATGATTTTGTGGTTTTCAAATGAGAACGAAACTACGAAAATCAGTAAAAAAACTATACATTTTTTATGCGAATCTGCAGCGAATCACTCTAGCGCGGGGGAACGGTACGGGGAGGGCGGTACGCGCCGCCCTTTGTCCTTGGTTTACGCTGGCCCTGCGTGTGCGTGCGTCGCTCGTTAGTAGTGACTCGTCAGCTGTGCGCGAGAGTTACGTAATATTATTTTGGTGAATTCTCTTCGTATCATAAACGCGATCTAACTACTTACGACTTGGACTGATAACGGATTTGATATTTCTTGGTGATACTGGTGGTGTGTGTGCACATACTGTTCGACGACCTTGGCTTTCTTATATGGACTTTGCATTTTTATGTTACAAAAATGGATAAACAGGGTAAGTACCTACCTAGATGCATTTTAGTCAATATTACCAAGTACTTATAAAAAATGGGTCCATATATCGGCTCGCATACTGACAAACGATGATTTGGACAAAAAATAATTATGGTTTTACTAGAAAAGAGAAAAGAGTACCTATGCGAACTATGGCGCTCCCATAAAAAATAATTATTAATGTTCTTGTTTCCAGAAGTGAAAAGATCATCGAAGACAAGATTATGGTTATCGGCTCGTAGGAAAAAAAAAGGACCGGCTCGTCATAAAAAAGAAAACATTAATCCTAATAGGTAAGTTATAACTAGGACAGTAGCGTAAGATTTTTCTTCCTTGTCCTCTATTACAAGCTTTTATTTAGTTTCACCTGTCCCGATATTTGTCTGTAATCAAATCTTGCATTCGACCAACTTCTAGCAGTCGGATTGACTTGAAATTTTGCATAATTATGTAAATTGCGTGACAATACAATAATCTGGTAGCTGACATCCTGGTAGTCCGGCCAGAATCGTCTCCGAAGGACGGAACTCTTCAACTGTTACAATGTTATCGACTTGTTTTTGGTATAGGTACAAAATAAATGTAGTTTGGGTAACAATGCTAGTAAAGTCGACAAAAAGTACAGTCAGCAAAAAAGCTTGTATTAAAAATGAATTTTCGTACTCGTACCTTTATTTATTATTTTTGTACGACGTAGGTACACCACACAAACTTGTTATTTCACTTATACAGGTCATAGCACTGTAATAGCACATTGTGTATTAGGGCGGTAAGTAAGGTATTACGAACGAAGTATTACCTCTGGTAGTCTCTGTTATTACTTTGACTAATGGCGACTGACGTCATTTCACTATGTATGTATTTTTTACATGTGCAGTACGCTTGGCACCGGAGAGCATGCCAGTGAGCAGTCTGATAGTGATAACAATACCGATCCTCCGCCTCAATTTCAAAATTTTAGCAGGTTGGTGTTTTTATTATTATTTTTACAAGCTTTTACCTTGCAATAGTTGCAATGTATGTACCTATGAATGTATGTGCAGGTAAAATCTTGCGAGTTGAATTTGACCCACTTCTTCCACATTTGGTACGGAAAAGTAGTTTGGATGAAAATGCAAGTACAGTCAGCAAAAAGCTTGTATTAAAAATGTAGTCGCGCGCACAATATGGCACCGAAAATCGAAACGTATTTTTTGCATAGCGTCACCGGCGTTAGAAGTTTTCTGTAGTAGTGTACGCCTCATAATGCAGTATCAAATATTTTTATTTCACCGTATACTCTGATTTAACCTTGCATGGTATAAATATAACGTAACTTTTTTTTTCCTTTCAGAAATTTGAGTCCGAGTACTCCGTCCTCGACACCATCATTACAAATTGAACTTGATCATGATAGCAATGAGGAAGTCGTACGTAAAATGACAGGTCGACGAATTTTCAATGTTCAATATTTATTTGAACAAATGAAGGCTGTGGATCATAGTCCATTTAATTGCAGCTTTAAAGATATGGATTTTGTGAAGGAGTCGAGAATCGGATTCCAGTCAACTTTTCTTTTCAAATGCAAAATGTGTGGCAAAAAAGAAGCATTTAATAATGAAAAACTAGAGTCTAAAATTAATAAAAATGTTGTTCAAGCAGTCGTATGTTCGGGTAGTGGCTTTTCCCAATTAGATGAGCTTTGCGCTCATTTAGATATGCCATGTATAGCGGAGAAAACATTTGGGAAAGAGAATTTGTTGCTTGGGGATGTTTTAAAAGATATCTCTTTGAAGAGCATGTTTGAGGCAGGACTCGAAGAAAAACAAATGGCAATTGAAAAAGGAAACGTAGACGCTGATGGCGTTCCCTACATCACAGTAGTAGCGGACGCATCGTGGGGAAAAAGATCATATCGTACCAGCAATTATAATTCATTATCCGGGGTAGCGTGCATTATTGGGTATGAAACTAAAAAGGTTCTCTTTTTAGGAATACGGAATTCTTATTGCTCTGTATGCGCTGTTGCAAGTAATAAAAAGATTGAGGTCAAGAAACATAAATGTTTTAAAAACTGGTCTGGTAGCTCCACAGCAATGGAAGCCGACGGTGTAGTAGAAGGTTTTAAATGCAGCATAAATATGCATGGCTTGAAATACACCAAACTTATTGGTGATGGCGATAGCAGTGTCATGAGTGCTTTAAACGAAGCATTGCCATATGGCCACTCCACTGCTATACACAAAATAGAATGCAGTAATCATTTATTACGAAATTATTGCACTAAATTGAGAAATTTGACAAAAAAAACTGAAAATAAACAAGGACCTGTCCCTATTATCATGAGGAAATGCCTAAATGATAACATATTGCGACTACGAAAGGCAATTAAAGGAGCAATAGACTTTTCTTCGAAAATGGAAGGGAAAACTTTTACTGAGAAAGTAAATGAATTAAAAAAAGACCTACGAAACGGGCCTTGCCACGTTTTTGGTGAGCATGCCAACTGCAAAACATATTTTTTGTAATGGCCGAAACCAGGCGAAGAAAACTTCATAGGCCAAATGAAAGATTGTGGCTTGTGGTATGACATATACACCGCTATAAGTCCTATTTTAAAACAATGCCGAAAGTCTCCTTATGGGGCAAACAAACAATATTGTTGAGCAGTTTAATGCACTAATCGCAAAATTTATAGGAGGCAAACGAATAAATTACTCCCTTCGTGGATCTTATGAGTCCCGTTGCTACGCAGCTGCTACAAAAAGAAACACCGGGAGTCTTGTAGCAACCATGAGTAAAGTATTAACAAAAAATGAAGAACTGGGACTTACACGCAGAAGTATGAGAAGAGGCAGGCAGAAAAGGCGAAAAGAAAATCAAGCCAAGACAAAAAATCAAAACGAAGAAAACGTATCGCAGGACCCGATGAACATTACGGTGATATCGAAAAAGAACCAGATATGGAAGTTGAGCACTACGAAAAAGAAAACAAGCACTCTTAGCAGACTTTTCAAAAAGTAAAATAGAACTTGAAAATATCCAAAAAGATACCGTTGGGCAGGCAACGAACCCTGAATGGATCAAACAACGAAAAATACGCCTTACTGCGTCAGTGTTTTGGTCAAATATGTAAGAGAAGAGCTGCCACGTCGTGTAAAAATATTATAAAAACACTCTTATATAGCAATTTTAAAGGTAGCGATGCTACTAGATACGGCAATGAGAATGAGCCCATCGCTTTAAAAGAGACTGAAGCTGCACTAGGAGTGCAAGTATCACCTTGTGGGTTATACATCCTCGAGGAACACCAGTATTTAGGCGCGAGTCCCGACGGAGTCATAGACGAAGAAACAATTGTGGAGATCAAATGCCCAGCTTCGGCGGCAAATATGACGCCAACAGAAGCTATTTTAAAGAAAAAAATTACTTTCTGTGTGTTGGACGAAAGTGATCCTCAGAAAATAAAACTGAAGCAAAATCACAACTACTTTTATCAAGTACAAGGTCAGTTAAATATTACAAAAAAAAGATACTGTATCTTCGTGGTGTGGACTCCAAAAGGCATATTATTCGAAAAAATCGAAAAGGATACAGGATTCTGGGAGAGCATATTAAATAAATTGAGAAAATTTTACATGGAATGCATACTACCTGAAATTATAGATCCGCGTCTACCTAGAAAGTTACCGATACGAGAGAGTTCTTAAAAATAAGCGAATTTTCATACTTGTATGTATTAAAAAATAAAAACACAATATTGTATGACTTTTTTTATTTTATTCAATACACCCAATCTTCAATGTGTCCAATCAAGTTGATGTTGTAGTCTATAGATATTATACTTTTCACTTCTCATGCTCGTAAAGTTCGTTTTTATGCTGAGATTAAGCGACATAAAATGACTTTTTATGCTCTAGTGCATAAAATAAAATCTTTGTCTAAGACCAAGCTAATCAGGTGTCAACCAGCCACAAACAGAAAGTTTTTAACTTTTTTATTTATTTATATAAAACTAAAAATTAACCAAATCAATCAAAATAAATCAATAAAATAAAAAAATAGAATTATGTATATAGTAATTCATGAAAAATAAAAGAAACATAGTAAGTGAACCATTGTTTCCACTGTTGCTATTTCCTCGAATTAATCGAAGTAAAAAGCAGTGTAAAACTCGAGCATTAAACCCATTTTTCCCTCGACGTGTCTATCCACCCTCGCCGTACCGGAACGAACGTCTTAAAATCGTAAACGTCGTAAAATGGCTCGTTTTATGCTCTTGTTGTACAATCGACTATTTCACTTCTCATGCTCGTAAAGTGCGTGTTCATGCTGCATCTAGGCAACATACAATAACTTTTTATGCTCTAGTGCATAAAGTAGAATCTTCGTCTAAGGTCAAGGCAATCAAGGTGTGAAACCACAAACAAAAGAGTTTCTACATATTTTTTTATTTTTTTACACCTAAAAATCAATCAAATCGATGAAAATAAATCAATAAAACTAATATAGTAAAGCATGAAAAATAAAAGGTACAAAATAAGTGAACATTTATTTTTACTATTGCTATTTCATTTCTTCGCAAGCGAAGTGAAAAGCAGAGTGTAAAACTCTAGCATTGAGCCCATTTTCCCCTCGACGTTTCTATCCACCCTCGCCGTGGCTCGGGTGGCTATATGAACGTCTCGGGTAAAATTGCTCGTTTTATGCTTTTGTTGTACAATATACTATTTCATCACACTTGCTCGTAACAGTGTCGTAAGCTGCAGGCTAACTTGGTTGCAGTCCTTAATAAAACTAAGGGCCTTTTTTTGGCGTTATGAGTTGTTGCGCGTACTAATACTGCTGCGCGCGCAGGTTCTGCACGACTAGCAGGAGGACCTCGTGCACGCATGTCAGGCACATGCTGCGGGAGGCGGAGGGCGGCTGGTAGCTGGCGCTGCCAAGAACTGCACCAGCGGTATCGGCAATTTTGTAACAATAATATTTTTCTTTTACACATATACAATTTTACTCGCAAATGTGATGAAAACATTGTAAGTCGCACGGGCGGTACTATAATTATGAACATCGACCTAGTCCTCAGTCTTTGACTTTGAGCTTCTAATACTCTCGTTCGTAATTTCTTATTAACCGCCCTTAAGACATAATGTACTATTACGCCACACCTGGCCATAATGTGAGTTTTACCGCCCGCTATGCGTATGGTAAAACCCACTTTCTGGCAAGGTGAAGACGTAAAATTGTGTACTCACCATGGGCAGTAAAAAAGTTTTACAGCGTAATGTGTAGTGTAATGTACATTTACGTTTTTGGAACGCCAAATAATATCCTAGCCGGTAGCTGCCCTCCGCGCTGTATATATTATAATCTTGGTCTGGAGATGTTCTACTGTTATATTCTACTTAGATACTGCAATAATTTCACCATTGTATGAAGATATTTTACTGCAATATTGTTACTGTGACATGTCTCTAGCTCCGCCTTCCCGCTAGCGCGCTCTTGCTTTCTTTCTAGCGCCCTGTCTTACTCTAGGTGAAACAACAACATTTTAAAGCGTTAGCGCGTGATCTCAACGCGGAGTTGAGCGCTACTTGCTGCGGACTCTTAAGCGCTAAGGCCGCCTATTGCGTATTTTTTTTCTCTCTGTACCTGTTTTCTGTATCGCTTACTATTTCTGGTGTACAATAAAGTCATTTTATTGTATCAATAAAAAAATCTTTGACATTCCTTAGTTTATTCCTAGTACAACAAATTGCGGTCAACTGCGTAGAACAGAACTGCCATTCGGATGTTTTATTCAGAGACGTACGAAATCCTCAGTGGGCGAGTCCGACTAACCGGGTGAGTAACAAGCATTCTTCTCGGGTTGTCAAAAATGCCCTTTCAGCAAGCATTCTAAAGTATCGCCGATCTGAAAGTTCTGGCCGTATGTGTGCTGATGTTGTTGTTATTGTCCTGATACCCCAGTGGTACAAAGGGCCTTCGTGAGACGTCGCCATCCGCTCCTGTCCTGCGCCTGTTGCTCCGCGTCTCCCCAACTCAGCCCCGTGTGCTGATGAACCCTAATTCAGTTCTTATAGATCAGAAAAGAATCAGAGCAGAATCCATAGGTCTATGGCCGGCCTTACTTTTTGCTCTTATCGTTCAACATTGTAGTGTGGTGACATGCACATTTGCTGTCACATTTTGACCTCACTACGCGTTGACAAGGTCATAGCACAAAGCATTGCACTCACCATTCGTCATGGTAATAATTAACAGTCAGTTCACTCGGCGAGAATATTAAATGGAACCATATATGATAGCAGTTCATATAACTACATATTTAGCTAACCGCGACTACTTTACTCATTAGGTGTTTTTTTTTTGCTTATTAGTAAAAAGTCGTACTAGCGAAATTTTTTCGTGAGAATTCTAAAGAAAGTTGTTAGTGTTACAAAATATATTATTAAGTATACCTTTTATAGCCCATGTAATTTTGCAAATTTCGTCGTTTGTATATAAGTAACAGTCGAACAAACTGAATCATGTGCCATTGTGGAACCTTTGTGCTACTAAAGTCATGTTGACATCCTAAAGTTTTGTCCAGGAAATCACAGTGAAATTCAGTCTAACAAGGTTCCACCCTTGTGTACGAATCAGCTTGTTCTACTGTACAAGTATGGGCCAAACCTCGATAGGTAGTCGAAATTAACTCAGTTCCAGTGGTCGGCTAGACGTTTGGATAAGAATTCATCATCCCAGCCTATATACGTCCCACTGCTGGGCACAGGCCTCCTCTCAGAACAAGAGGGCTTGGGCTATAGTTCCCACGCGGGCCCAGTGCGGATTGGGAACTTCACACGCACCATTGAATTGCTTCGCAGGTCTGTGCAGGTTTCCTCACGATGTTTTCCTTCACCGCAAAGCTCGTGGTAAATTTCAAATGTAACTCCGCACATGAATTTGGAAAAACTCAGAGGTGCGAGCCGGGGTTTGAACCCACGACCCTCGGTTTGAGAGGCGATAGGTCAAACCACTAGGCCACCACGGCTTTTTTAAGAATTCAGGTACCGTTTAAAAAACTACCGTCTTGAATTATTTAAAACAGTTTACGAGTATATTAAATTAATAAACATAAACCTTCTCTCTTTTCTTTGTATCTACTTAGAAGCATCTTTGTAATTTCAACTTTGTTCACCGTATGACATGTACATTTGTAACGACGACGAGTAACGACGAGGGGTATTTGCACTATTTGGTAAACATGGCACGCATGCGCGGAATATCAGGATTTCACTCAATACTTACAATAGGATAAATGGTGACCGTTGTACAGCTAAATCACTAGGACGTGTGCGCAGACAGAACTATAATGTACGCGGAAGTAAGTTGTTGAGTGCGTCGATTTTGTTTACCGAAGTTGGAAACGATGTAAGTACAGCCTCGAAGGCATAGATAGGGTATTTGAGACTGTAACCCAGTTGAAAGCTGCAAGAAAAATGGTACAAGTTGCATTACATTGCGAGGCCGCAAAGCGATCGAATTTGAAGCGGTCATTCGCGTGCCGCAAACTAATGCAACTTACGAGTACCTAAATGATTTTTCTTGCAGATCTAAACTAGGCTTATTAATCAATAGAAGTACTTTTTCATGAGCTGTCAAATGGCAAGCAACAGCAAGGTCTTTGATATTGCTAAGGGCCAGTTGAATGATTAAGTTTTCTTGGGAGAATCATTTTGTGTTTATGTTGTTGAGAGCTGAGTTTGTGGTGACAATTCATAAATTTATGTGAAAGAGGAGGGTTGGTTCTGCCTGATCACATATATGTCCCACAGACGGAGCTGTCATGCACGAGTGGTAGTAGGAGAGCAAAGGTTGTTTGAACCACAACCCTTGCTCTCCAGCTTATCACACTTATCACTTTTTTTTTCCGAAAATTTTTAGAATACCTATTCACTTAGGTTTGCCATCCCTGGGCCACGCCACGCCATTTCCGTCGCACCGTAAACGTCCGTCCACGGCTCAGAAACTAGTTGCCTTCTACTTGATACGTCTTACTGTCATATAAAACCTATTTATGCGTCCTGTTTCCAATGGCTTCCGTTTAGCAAATGACGTTCTAACTAATTCGTGGTTTTGAAGGACATAATGCATTTAACAATGGTAATAATAGTTATAAACATACGGTAGACGCTTACCTATACCCTGAACATTACAATTTTATTTTATCTGCTAAAAATTATAACTTAGTCCAAAGGTTTGCAACGGCTGGATGCAAAGATAAGATAATTTCATACAACCATAATTAGACAGCGATTAGAATGGGGTTGAAAGATCTGTTATTTCATTTCTTCATATGCATTAATTCATTCTAATTTCATATGGCAATATGACTAGGCCGTAGCTGTAAAGTAAGATTTGATAGTGAACTCGCATGTGTTGTTTTGTTGGGATTATACATTTACACAGTAGCCAACTACAAAATTGACAACGAGCGAGTGAAGTCTGTGTTCTTTGAAACGCATAGTTCACCCAAAAGTCGCGGCAAAGTCGCCGGAACGTCCAAAGCGACTTTGTCGCATGTTCCAACCTTCATAGGGTTAGGAAAGCGGCCTTAATACATAGCTGATATTGCTCCACAATTCATGTCTTGGGTCGTTTACCCTCAGGTCACATTGAGGTCGTGTGCGTGTCAGCGCACTGCCACCGAATGCCTAAGTGACCACATTTGTTTGCGCTGCACAAAACGCAGTTTTTAGGTCACTTTGCTGCCTTATTATTGAGCGTTTGGTTTCCTTGTGCGAGAATGTTGAATTGAAACTCGAAATAGTAATTTAATGGTGTTGATTACAAGTTTAATGGTTTTCAAAAGGGGCTTTGTATATAGTACCTAGGTGTTTGTTGGTTCCATACTAAACTCTTCGTGCAAGGACAGTTGTCATTTTAATAAAATTTCGAGCCAAAAATCCATTGACATCACAAATCCGCGCTGTGGACAAATTTTGTGCGCTGTTTTGATGTAAGAAGAAACATGCAGTCTATACATAGATATCGATGTAAAAATCACTGTATCAGGATGTATTGTTTGAATTATAACAATGAGGGTTTGTATAACAAATTAGGTGGCCTATCGTGAAGTCCGTTTGACAACTTTGACATTTGTGTGACGTTTATTATTGGTTAGATATGTAAATAAGCCAATCGCGAGCAAGACTGTAACGTCAAACAGAACTCTCGATACTAACGCCATCTAGTGATGTTTTTTTTTGCTCTCAAGAAACACCAAATTGTTTTGAGGATAGGAACCTGGACGGAATTTTAGTTGACTAACACTGCCGTTGGCAGAGTTGTACGATAGATCATAATCAATTAATGAACTTGTACTAATTGGTCGCTCTGCGTGTGGGGGTTTGTCGAAAAAAATTAACTGTACTTGGCGTGAGTTCGTGTCAAAGTTGGCTCTCCTGATCAAACTAGATCGCCGTCCGTTTCGAAACCGTAGACAGTCGTATGTCGTGGTGTAATTGTGGCCCATTACGTCCCACAATAGAATTGGGCGGGCAAGCAGGTCCCGTGAAATTGCGCGTTTTAAATACTTTCTATTGCATGCGACGTTTTCATGTTTATAAAGCTTGTAAAAAGACAATGAGTTATTGACTGTTGCGTGGTGGTTCAGGCAATTTGTTGATTGTTCCGCGTTGTGGTGAGATGTCAGAGTTAAGAGGAAGAATGTGTACTTAGAACGGTCACCGAGTTTAATTGTTGATATTTGGAACTACAAATTGTTTTAAAATGAATGGGGAATATTTCCGCAGAGGATAGAGTTACTTTGTGGATTCATGGGTTTTTTTTATCGGTCAAGGTACATATAGAAACATTTTTCATCGATCAAAAAATTCTGGAAAACAAGGCTGTATGGTCAAATTTACCCAACCGCTTGCTGCTTGGTTTAAACCTTGCGTATAATAAATGTCTAAAGTCTCACTGTAGTTTTATATGAATGATGTCGTTGGTAGGGGTTATACCTTTTCAAGTGCCATTTAGGCTCCTACAATTTAAATTGCCGACTACATATACCTACGCCTCTAACTAAATGTCCATAAAGTCGTAAATAATAAAACAGAAATCAAAAATCAATACGCTCAAGTAAATTAACATTAACGCGTGGCCTAAAATTATTTATTATATGATCAAATTAAAGCTAGTCCGTTTTAATTATGACTGAACTTTTAATTCAGTCCCGGGCACATAACAATAAACTGCACAATATAATTACATTACTTCGCAACTGCTCCAGAAATCTTAATTGGAGTATGTTTATCATCCATTTTCGGACTCTTTTTGGCCTTCGAATTCGATCCAGTTCCGCCAATCACCGATTTGATTGCATTTTACTTTCGCTCCGGTTTTTCTCGACCTGGCCATAAAGTTGATGTTACAAAGTTATAAACAATGTAACCAAGTAACGGAGTTGTGGAAGTCATGTTCAAGTATTAAGTATGCTTAAGTTGTCAAGGCGTGCCCAGTGAACTGCGACATCGATTCAACACGTTCTTTTTATGGACGCATTCCTATTAAACTTTTAAATGTCTGTTTGATGGATACGTGTCTGAGACAAGTTAGGATTCACAAAATAAATATTTCTGCTTGCTTTGCTTGACTATATGACCAAACTAATAGAAAACTTTGCGCATTTATAAACAAAGAAGTAGATAATATGCATTAGAGGCTATTTATAAGTAGTAAATACAAACGACACCTCAAATTTCATCAATCGTTAAGATGTCAATGAGAATAGATGAAAAGTGATTCGATTTGGAGGATTTAGAATTTTGTAACACGATTATCGCCATCTAGACTAGACTCGCATCAGTGTCTTAAGCCTAGTTCACAGAAAGTGGAACGGTGGTTTATACCAACAATTTAACTAACTAAAAATCTACATTTTAGCTGAAACAGTTAATTGATCTCAAAAATAGATCAATATCTAAAAATTGCGATTTTTATCTATCACTGACTGGTAGGTACGTAAATTGTAAACATAATTAACATACCTCTAACCTGAAAAGTATAACTCAATTGTTTTTTCGCTGAAGTGAACTTGGCTACAATTATCACATTGATGTTGGTTGATAGAATTATACAGAACCTCCGTCGCTTCAACACCCGCGCTTGACCGCTTAATTTTTTTACAAAAACTTCGATTAAAACCAGTTCACAGAGCACAGTGAGGCGAAAGAGAAATCCAAAATAAAAGACTCTCCAGATTCGTCTCGTGACTCCTCCGACCTCCACCTGTAGCCGCGACGAATCCCTCACTTTTCACCCGACAAAAACGACAAAAGCGACACTTGTCGCCGAATGACGAGTCAGTTCGTGACGGACTGCGACATAGGAACGTGACCTGCACCTGACTATGGGAAATGTCGCGTAATGGCAGAATGGTCACAGGTGAGACAAATCGGCCGGCACGATCGGGGATTCAATGAGCTACTGATAAAAATGTACGGCGGAACCAATGCGCGCACGCCTTATAAACTAGCAGGCATTTACAGAACACTTTCAACTTGAGATACATTCTTTAATATCATAATAAAGAAGCTCTACACCTCGATTAAGGAGCCCGGTAAACCAGATATAGAAGCCTGCATGTACTAAGTAGTACATGCGCCTAGATAAAAGAAATATGTTCAAACACCAATATATGTAAATACCAAACATATATAAATATTGAAGCTGCAAATGTCTAGCCTAAATGCATGCCTACCTTTGTTTAACACCATTATAAAGAAAGAAAGAAAGAAAGAAAGAAAATACATTTATTTAACGCCATAAAAACAAACATAGAACAATACTAATAATAATGACGCTAAACAGGTCAACTCTGTTCTAAAATTAAACCGAAAGATTTTAGCAGATAGAAGAGTTAGCTTAAATTTAAACACTTGAAGTTTTCTGTCGAAATTTTAGTTTCAGTATGACCAAAGTCGCCTTAGCCACACTGACCGATGTACTTTGTCAATTTTTTTATTAATCCGAAAACATTTACAGGGCAATTTAGTCGCACTTTCCCAATCACTTGCTGAAAAATTCCGTGCTAATTTTATGACAGTGCAGTGTATGTCAATCCAAAAGTGCTAAGTAAAATTTACCATGCTTGACCACAACCTTTTCAATTACATAGAGCCAGACGGAATACATTATAAGTTACATTAGCTGTATATATGTAAAGCATTCCTCAGGTCGGGACGGTGCGACCTCGGGATCTATTTTGCAGTCGGCGCACGCACGGGCGCGGGCATCCGCATAACCTTAGGCGAACGCCTGCGCATATACCGATCTAGCTATAGTACGATCTGGGGGCTACTACGAAATTCAAAAATCGAAGTTCATCGTACCGTCCCCGTCACTCTCGTATTAAATAATACGAGTATTAGCGCCGGCGGGACGGCAAGATATGAAGTTCGAATTTTGCATTTCGTAATAGGTATAGGGCTTAGAAAGGCTACGAATATCGAGTGTCATGCCACAAGATTCACGCTTCAAAAAGTTCTGGCATACCTACTCATTATTCATAGACAAAGATGTTTTGACTGACGGATAAAAAATATCCCTAGGCACTTTTGATGAGTGTAGTTTTGGAGCGGGAGTTTTCGAAGTAAAGTGAGAGCGATTACAGAGTCTAAGAATGCATGTGAGGTTAAGTGTGTATTTATTTAATGTTGAAACCTTATTTAGCCACCTTAGCGCCAGCTAGTCATCAAATCGAGAAACTATTAGATTCTACATCCCTCTACAGTTTCTCAACTTCGGTACCCAAGCATAGCATCTGAAGAGATATACATAACTATGAAATAGTACCTACTGTAATTGAATGACTAACTGCCTCACGCACAGCCTAAACCACTAGAGCTAAAAACTTTAAATTTTGCAGACACCTTGCGTGCCATAGAGGTGCACTAAGAAACAATTTTCGGAAATTTCAACGAGACAAACAACTAGACTACTACTACGAGAATTTCTTATTCTTCCACAAGCGACCGTAAGCTAGTCTTACATAACGGATCACGAGGAATCGAGACGTTGAAAATCGGAGCTATACTTCTTATAACCACAATCACAGCACAGTTACCAGATAAAACTAAAACTAAAAATGCAACTTTAATAACATTTTTTCGCCTATCTGAATCACCTAAGTCTTAAAACGTTTGTCTCGGAGCAAAAAGGGCTATCTCGTTTCTGAAAACGAACAAAACTTGGTAATTCGATATGACCGATCAGTTTTTTGCCAGGCGTTCCGCGCGGTCGGACGCGACTCGGTGCGACGCGGTCGCATTCAGGGTTGACAACACCTGTCCGAAATACCCAAGAAATACTAATATTTTAATAATATTTATTACAAGAGTAACTAATTTTATTTAAATAAATTAAGACAAATGAAACAACTGCGCTAATTAGAAATGTTACCAGCGCAGCAGTGAATCGTCTTTCCGCCCTTTTTATCAGATATAAAGAAAACGGCGTAAGCAAGGATGTGTACAAAGCCATAAATTAGAATCGTTTATTGTTTTTACTAAGCTTATCCAAGTTAGTGCTCAGCCAAACTAAGATATTATAAAAAGATACGATCCTAATTCGTGACACAAGCTTGACTAAATTAAAGTGCTCAAACACAGCATGTAATTTTCTACTGGCAGTGCCATAGTCAATCTTATTGTATGTGTGAACAAATATACTAAAATGGCCCTGCCTGCACACACAATAACGACTGGCAGTGACACTGCAAGCTGACCCGTGCACGCATTGCTTGTTGCTGCTAGTGCACTCAAATCAACATCGATATGTATGTTTGTCCGTAAGTTATTTATTGTATGGGCCATGTTGCCTAAAATAAATGAATTTATTATTATTATTACCTATTAAATCAAAGTTCATTTCTGCTGGAAAAGAAAACTTAAACAGTGAGAGATAATTAATTGATTTGTGGGTGCAGGAAGCAAGCAAAGAAGCAAGCTTAGCAGAGAAGCAAAGTCAATTAGTGTAATTTATTAACAGCGAAAGATGCATGTTATTAATCAGATTGTAATTAATTTGTAAGTATAGGTATGTTCAGTAGATATATAAAGTAATGAAAGTAAGTAATTTTAAGTAGTTTTTAGTCACTACTAACGAGTATACTACTTATCTTACATTACTTACACTAATTACACTTACATAATTGGTGTGTGTAATGTAAGTATTTAGTTATAAGTAATATTAGTAGCTCACACTGACTTAAACAGTGAGAGATAATTAATTGATTTGTGGGTACAGGAAGCAAGCAAAGAAGCAAGCTTAGCAGAGAAGCAAAGTCAATTATTGTAATTTATTAACAGCGAAAGATGTATGTTATTAATCAGATTGTAATTTATTTGTAAGTATAGGTATGTTCAGTAGATATATAAAGTAATGTAAGTAAGTAAGTAATTTTATGTAGTTTTTAGTCACTACTTACGAGTATACTACTTATCTTACATTACTTACACTTACATAATTGGTGTGTGTAATGTAAGTAGTTAGTTATAAGTAATGTTAGTAGCTCACACTGGCAACCCTGATACAGGTGGGGGTCACCCCGGCGGCCGCGACACCGCACGCCGCGACGTGATCCGCCGGTGAGAACGCACTACCACAGTTTCCTGGTAGGGTTCAGATTGGAGAACGGGACGGCAGCTGACGAAAGTATTGCTAGTTTATAAGGGTTTTCAATAGTTGTTGTTGACTACTGTTCATGTCGGACCTCTCTGTCTAATTGACACTTAAACGTCCATCTTCTTAAAGCAATATAAAATGTTTACTTTTAAGTTTGGACTGATTTTAGTATTTCTGTAATCGATTGATTGATTTGTTATATTTAGGTAAAAAAAACGTTTATCGTATCTATCTATTTACTAAAAT
>NC_133491.1:7889712-7906351 GCF_025370935.1 Choristoneura fumiferana
GGATTTACAAGCGGGCAGGTTGATCGACGGGATTAATTCGACGAGCGAACCCTCTGACGGCAGCGTCCCTACTACCGGTTTACCGATACAGCTTGCTTTACTAATTTACTTAAAATACCTCTTATAATTAGGTATAAGTACTAAGTCTTAGTAAGAGATATAAATTAAATTATCTTGACAGGTAGGTGTACCTACTTATTTTCCTTCATCATCATCATTCCAGCTTAACACGTCTCACTGCTGGGCACAAGCTTCCTGTCAGAATGAGAGGGCAATTTACTTAAAGATGCTTTTAGAAATTAATAACGTATGTACCTACCTACATATGAAATATGTGAATGTAATTATTTCAGTATAAATAACTACTTATGCAATTATGTATCACACTGTTAGGTCTTTACCTAATAGTTCCTTGCTGTTAGGTACTAATTTTAATAATAAATTCATTAGTAAAAAGTAATTATGAATGTGAGACTTAATTTTTACACTGAAAATCTCACCATAAAAATCTGTACCTAAGCTACTAGGTTTTGATTGCATTAATTAAGCGCCAAAATTATAAATTCAATTAAGTAAACTAATTTCAACTTTTAGGTCTAGTGTGGCTTGATTAAAGTGAGTGATTTAATTGAATTGTTTCAGTTTAATTTATTGATGGCGATGACAGTCGAAATTGGAATTGGCCGTGAGAACGAATCGACTTTTTGACGTAAAACCGTCGGCCGGGCGACCTCGTGAATCACACTAATTGCCCAAAACATAAAATATTTGTTCTCCTCGCGTGAGAACGGAATATAAAACTGGAACGGCGATTGATTACAGATTAATGGTGCCTATTTTTCCAGTTTTCCCCTCTTTTGTGGGAAAGAAAACTAAATAGGAGTGGTGCCGTGTGATTTGTCGTCTTTAACAGAAGCTAGGAACCGGATAACGACGGCGGGAAAATTTATGAGACAAATTCCGATGTGCATAACTATTAGGTAGGTAGGTACTTAGTTTTTTTATTTTCAAAGAAAGGAAATATCGAATAGGAACTAAAGCCTAACTCATAGAAGCCTAATAGAATTGAATGTATTTCATTGCATGGATCTCTTTTTTATGTGTTCAAGTTTTATTTTATTCCGGAGATTTGGGTACATTCCAAGTTTTGGCACTTCGCGCAACGTCTGCAGCCAAAATTCAGTGGCATTGCATCGCAGCAGGCTTCCTGTTTCGTTCAAGTTTTATATGAATGCCTCTCGCCCCGCCAACTCTTTGTCTTCGGTTCACTCGTCTGACTTTCATCATAATTCAGAGCTGGCTGCTGTAAATTTTCACAAAGGCAGTCTGTTAAATTTTGCCTCCATACACGATACTGTGTAGTAGTACGTTAAAGTTACCTACTCATTCGATGGCTGATGCTTTCAAGTCATCAGAGGATTGATTTGTGATATCACATCCTCGAAAGTGCTAGATATCAAAGGTATATTTACACTTTACCTAATACATTGTCACCGTATCCCTTCTGACAAATTAATACAAAAGTTTAAACCAGATTTTTACCACTTTAAAAAGCGAATATTAACTTGTTAAAAGTCAAAACGTATACATGAAATATTTTAAGCATGTTCGTAGTGGCCAGAATAAGGCTAGAAGCTGAATTTCCGTCGTTCGACTACGACAGCGGTTTAATTAAAATAATTTTCAATCCCCAAATTCGTGTCCTTGTTCAAAGCGTTACTAAGTACCGTCAACGCACATGAATAATTTCAGTTGGAATTTAAATTATTTGCCTGTCGCAGGTAGCGGCGAGATAACGAAGGCGGCGCTCGCGGCGTTCTACCGCTCCGTCATCGGCCTCAGTGCCCAACGAGTCGACGAAATTATCGACACTGCCCACGACCGGTTGACTAGTGTGAGTGATGTTCCACTTATCGATATCTTCTTTTAAAAATAGTGCTGAGGAGAGAAAAAGTAAATTTTAAAATGAATCTCGTCTTATCATAGGAGTTATTGGCAATAGAAAAGTAGGTACCTAATTGATTACATATTTCAAGCGGATACTTTTCCGATGCCCTATCAATGAACTGCAACTTTTTTGTGTTGTTTATGATGGTTGGATTTGTGAGACATATATGGGTCTATTAAGCTGTGTGGAAGTTGAAGAGGGGCGGATTTCCTACATGAAAACACATATTTGACGGATAGACATAGCTGTCTTGCCCTTGTGGTAACTGAGACGTAAGGTAAAAAGTATATAGTAGTTCATTAATTAATACAAAAATCAGGCTAGAAAAGTGCGAGTAACTAAGATGGGTGCCTCAATTGGGGGCTCGATAACGTCATTAGTAGGTAACTTAATGAAGTCAAAACGAAGCATTGCATCCCGTAACTAAAAACTATATTTCATAGCGTAAAAAAAATATTATGGAATTAATAATAACTATAACATGGACACTTGACACCAATTGACCTAGTCCCAAACTAAGCAAAGCTTGTACTATATACGGATAAACATAGGTACTTATATAGATAAATACATACTTAAATACATATTACATTTTTAATTGATTTATTGTGAAAACCTAGGTACGTACCTACGTCTTATGCATAGTTCGTCTCAAACCAGCGCACCATTCTAGTAGGTACCGGAAAGCCTAGCTAGTGATTAGTGACTGTAATTATGAATCCAGATGTTCTGGGTAGCTACGAATTCTGGTAAAAATATGCGCTCTATAAGTGCCTATGTTTCTCATACCCATAGTGCAGCAGAAGTGGATAAGCGGTTACACACGACCCTACTGTCAATGTAATAAGAGTGTTTAGATCTCAACCGCTCATCTACTTCTTCTGCTGACTGTAAAAGCTTCGCTTAGTTAAAACCAAGTCAATGTGTGCGAATCGTTCCACGATATTTATTGCATTTTATTAGTCAGTTTTGAAATAGCTCCAATGTCTTTTTATTTTCCAGAACGGTTACCTAATCCTGGACTACGGCACGTACGTGCACTGCTTCACCAACTGGCTGATGGGGAAAAATCCTAACGGCCCGGGGCAGTGGGTCCTCGTTCCCTCCAAAGACACCCTTCCCCAACCTCCCTTCCCCGTCGACTACAGCGCTCTGAACACCGAACCAGCAAAACTGGAACCTTACGTGCCAGACAAGAAAACTAACAGACATTCCGTTATAGTGTAATACTGAAATAGCGTATAGTATCTTACCAATAGGAAGAAGGATTCTCTAAAGCACGGTAATCTAACAAGAATAGCGTTCATTGACCGAATAATTTATCAACCTACTCTCATCGGCACGGCGTAAAGTGACTGGAAGAGATCCCTATACCTTAGAGGGACTTATCTTAACGATTGTCATTGTGTCCAACGCACTAGTGACTATACTGTACATTTTGTATGCCCTAGTCATGCTATGATATTTTCCACCTATTGGTGAGGTAAGTATACCGTGGTATCAACGATAGATAAAGGTAGGTTAAATAATTATATTTTACAAAACTGTCAATCAAGTAACTTTTTATTGCAATAAAATAGCTACCTATACGAACTTAATAATGTGTAAGAGACGAATGGTATGTCTAGTCATCTAACATAGGCAGTTTTCGAATTAGGTTAAAACGTAGGTTTATACTGCCTTAGTGATCTACTTTTAAGTATCTAAAACTAGATGAGTTTTCGCTTATAATTGCAAAAAATTGAACGCTTTATCTAAATTGTACATGAGTGCAACTCGACCAAGTCTATTATCTCTATACAATGTAAAAGAAAATTAACTGTAAGTCGATGTAAATAGTAGAAATAATGCACTACACGAAAAGCAAAAACTGCCTTAAGTAAGTTCACATCTCACGATATAGCCTTATTTTGTACCTTAGTATAATGAGATATTAATGTTACATGAAGGTAGAATAAAATATCACTTTAAAACTGTTTTTATTGCTTATTCAAATCTGTCTAGCCCGTCCCAACTCTCCCGTACCAATTTGGAACATCAACAAGTATGTACCTACAATCAAGTGTAAAAATAGAACTTACGAAAAGTTTCAAAAATAAGACCACAGACTTATTCCGACGCAATAAGGCCGTAGTAACGTATTTTTAGATAGTTCGAATAGATACTTATTTTTGCACTTGACTGTACTTATTACTTAGTTAAGTAGTTTACAGAAAGACTTTCTACACTTGGACACTTTCTTTTAGAATTGAAATTTAAGGAACGCTTGTTTTTCAATCGTCAATAACAGAAGCCAAAAATATGAATGCTAATTTAAAATATAGTTAAGTAGCTACGTAATATTTTAAAGTGCTAGTGTAGGTAGATTTTTTTATTCGAAAATTTGCACCATCTGTCTGAAACGTCTGTCTGTATTTGTATTTCCATATAGGTACCTACCTAATCCTCTGAAAAATCTATTAAACACGAAAAAAAGATTCGTAGAACATAAGATTATGTTACCTCAAAATTAACGCGAGCGAAGCCGCGAGCAATAGCTAGTTAAATCCATATAATTAAACGCTTCGAGTGGAGAACGCGGATCGGCAAGCGCAGCGTAGGGCGTCCACCTCGAGATGGATGGATGACCTGGTTACCCGCGGGTTCACGGCGGATGCAAGCTGCTGCCTGCTGCCAACGAAGCCACGAGGTCTATGGGGTAGGCCTATGTCCAAAAGTGGACGTCCTACGGCTGAGATGATCATGATTATTAATTAAACGCTTAACTACTCGTACCTAATCAATAAATGAAGCACGTAATAACTCAATAAAAATAAAATGGCTAGAGTCCCAACAAAATTTCTTTTGACTTATCTCTACAAGTTTCTACAACAAATTGGTACAAATCTAGTTTGTGTAATTTCCCATAAATAAAGGCACGAATTGTCAAGTCGTGCATTATACTGGATCTCTTCCCTTTACGGGATAAGTTCGCCTTTGTATGTCCTATTATCTTGTTATTTGTTAATTTCATATGTACAATAAAGAGTTTACAGTACAATACAAACGTTATACACTCTTGAACGACTAATACGAGTAGGTATCTACTCGGTCGTACATTAGCCGCGCCCGACATTTTTTTTCGCCATTTTTCAACAACTTAGCGCCAATCCATATTTTCGATCGTAAATAACTGTATGCAACACTAAACTTATAAATTACTTTTACTTTTTTGTTTAAATAGACAAAAAATACTGATTTAATCATAATCAGCGAGCAAAATCTTAATAGATTTAACTGCCGCTGCGCTCACTCATTGTTTCTCCTATACAGTAGGTAGGTACAGTCAAGGGCAGAGATATCGACACGGCCAAAGTTACAAAATATGTATACACGACTTTACGCACTTAACATTAAGGCCGTGTATACATATTTTTGCAACTTTGGCCGTGTCGATATCTTTGCCCTTGACTGTACACTAACTCAGATAAGCCGCTTTCAAAATTCGCTTACAATGACTTGTATTTTGACAAACACGAAGCAAGTCGCAATCGCAAGTCTACCAATCATACCCTCACCAATCTACCAATTTAGTTCGCCGATTCAATGCATTTCATTCCATTGAGAATGAAATTCGTAGGGAATTAAAGAGTTTTAATTTTAAAAGCTCCTTTGATTGATGAAGGGTTCAAAATATGATAAGGACTAAACACGGCTACACTTCTTGCCTGCCATTCGGGAGTTTCACTCAAAATGCCATCAATCATCCTACGCTTAAGTGACAAATTGCTGTATTTTTATGTTGTTAGTGGAGTATTTGGAAGGAAAGTGCTCTAGGCTCGTTTATCTACTAGGTATAAGAATATTTACTTTGTTCCTCATGTTTTCCTTCAGAAACATAACCTAATTTAAAATATGCTACCCGTTTTCGTACCTTTTCTTAATATAAATTAAAAACTGTTTTGTATCTTAGTAGGTAAGAATAAGGTAGGTACCATTTCATTAACGATTAATTGGATTGTCTGTAATATTATAATAACATGAATGACATTAATAAAAGTTATTCTGATAAGTCTAATGCCGTTTTTTGGCGGTCCACAGTATTTCACGACCTGTGGAACCTTTTGTAAGTACTACAATACAATACAATACAATACAATACAAATATTCTTTATTGATCACCAAAAGCAGTACAGAAACATACTTACATACATACATACTTACATGCTTACATACTTACTTAGTAAATATGTATAAAATAATCCACTTCATCATCTCCAGCCTATGTATCTATAGGTTCCTTGGATTTGTACAGGTTTCATCACGATATTTCCCAGCGCCCGCTTTAGCCCTTGATCAATGTAGAGCCAGATTGGTCTACTTTACATTGCTACCGCGACTCTCAAAAGGCGCCAACAAAATTTTATTTTGCACTGGAGACTGGCGCCTAAAGCGACCGCTCCCCTTGCTCTACCCCAAGACCGGCGCTGATGTTTTCTTCACCTTCATTCAACTCAGGAGTGTAGTCGCGATCGAACCCGCGATCCTTTGCTTGAAGGCATAGGTCATACATAGGTCAAATCATTATAAAACGCGAAAGTTTGTAAGCCTGTTTGT
Source organism: Choristoneura fumiferana (assembly GCF_025370935.1). Lineage (NCBI taxonomy): Eukaryota > Metazoa > Arthropoda > Insecta > Lepidoptera > Tortricidae > Choristoneura > Choristoneura fumiferana. Next base: position 7,896,257 of record NC_133491.1, read on the forward strand.
CTGTCTCTTTGTTACCTCATCACGTCTAAACCGCTGAACCGATTTAGATCAAATTCGGTATATAGATATTTTGAGTCCCGGGAAAGGACAGGATAGTTTTTATCCCGGAAAATTGCATAGTTCCCGTTGGGTTAGCGATAAAATAATTCCACGCAGACGCAATATGCTAGTTAAAGTAGAAAGGATGTAGTTTCACCAAAAGTGAAAACGATGAAAAAACAAGACAATTTACCAGCCCCTTAAAAGAACAAACCGAATTTACAAAATAAACAATTTAGCTATATTAAGCAAAGCTTCACGAAATGCTAAAAAGAAACAGCGGTAACGGTCGAATCCGGCGTAAATGCAACCGTATACGGCCAAATGATAGACGCTGATTACAAGCATTCGCAGTAATCTACTCTATTATAGGGGGCCACAGTCAGTCTCGTGTCCCGCCGATATTGTTTCCCGAGGCTGCGGTAATAGGATCATTAAACGAGCGCGGGCGGACATTTTTTGCCGGGAATATGGCCATGATAAATGGGCCACAATATCTACCGATGTTTTCAGGAAGCGCTTGCTATACTGCGACCATTTTTTTCCATTACAACCTGAACATAATAAATGTTCAGCGCGACCAAATGATTCTCATTTCAGTCATTACGTGATGCTGGAATCTAAAATGCCTTATCAATTTTAACGACGCCGTTAATGATTTTCAGATATATTTTTTTACCACTCCTTGTTCTTTATATGAAGCAAAATAAGAATCTCGAGTGTATTATTTCATACGAGAGCGAGAGGGACGGTACGATACAAACTTCGATTTACGAATTTCGTACTGCAGACCTTGACATCACGTTTAAAGTAATGCCTATATTTATATACCTATACTACGTTTAATTAAAGTTTGAATTAACGGTCAAATTGTAACACCCGTTTCTCGGTATTTCGAACACAAATATGGGCTAAAGGTGCGACCAAACCGCTGCTTAAGGTGGAACGATTTCCATACTAATTTATTTTTCCAACCATGTGCACTTGAAAGATTATTTGAAACTAAAATCACATCTCTTAACGTTTATTTCGTTCTTTAATTGCGGCATTCTTTAATTATGTAAAGAAGCTTTTGATTAATAGCTTAATCTAGATGATAATTTTAGTTCATATTTGTCAATATGTGAGTGGACGGCGACAGTATCGTACGCCAAAGGCTCGGTAGTAGTGTGCGTTGCGGCTAATTCGCCAAGTCGCCGTCAATTCGAAGCTAGGCGCCACTGTCAGTTTACGTTTGATTTGTCTGATCAAAATAAAATAATAATTAATAACCATTTTGAAGCACGTGCCCTTTTTTAAATATTTTTGCTGGCCATCGGTACAAATCCCTTCGATCAAAAGACTGAAGCGAAAAGAACAAATGCGTTGCCAATTTTTTTAATTTCCGTAAGAATTATTTCTTTCGAAAAGAAAAAATTGCGTTGCACGTACGGTCAAGGACTTAAATTTATGAATGAACTAAAATAATTTCCTTGCTCACCCGCGACCTTACGATAGCTAAGCTTATGAAAAATATGCGTGTTCATGCAGTTCCTCCACCTCCACACTGTAAGAACACACACAAATCACACAAACCCATCTATCACCACCACCACACTACACTGACGCGTTTCGAACTCAACCAAGACTCATTTTCAGAGTGACACAACCGTACACCATGCTACCAGTTGCTAGAGTTGTTGTTGGTTGTGTTGTTGTGAGTCTAACAACTGGTAGCATGGTGTACGGTTGTGTCACTCTGAAGATGAGCTCTGGTTGAGTTCGAAACGCGTCAGTGTAGTGTGGTGGTGGTGATAGATGGGTTTGTGTGATTTGTGTGTGTTCTTACAGTGTGGAGGTGGAGGAACTGCATGAACACGCATATTTTGCATATGCTTAGCTATCGTAAGGTCGCGGGTGAGCAAGGAAATTATTTTAGTTCATTGATATGGACCTCCGCAAAGTAACGCCTGATTCAATAAATTATTTAAATTTATGAGCCACCATGGAACCATTTCACAGTAAACGTCATAGTGACATCGTATTAATTAACAAGGAAATTGACTTTTCGTATGACAAGGTTCCACGGTGGCTCATGAATTAAAGTCCTCGACCGTACTTCATCATCATCATCATCAGCCTCTAGCAGTCCACTGCGGGACATAGGCCTCCCCCAAAGAGCGCCATTGCGCCTGTCCTCGGCTAGACACACCCAGCTTCTACCAGCAGCCATTCGTGGATCGTCACCAACCGTGCGTACCTACTAACAAATTAGTATGGAAAATTGCATATACAGTCAAACCATTTGCTTCCTGACCCACCGTAGAACGCTCTCACAGTAAATGTCATAATAAATTCCCTTGTCAAGCAATGCGATGTCACTATGACTTTTTCTATGAAAAGGTTCCACAGTGGGTCACGATTCCGTGGGTTCGATAGTACGTCTTATAAATAAGGAATATCACTGCAATTTTCTGCCGTCAGAGTGCAGCACTAGCACTAAGTGTTAATGGTTTTTTGAGTATCTTAAAATGTCCGTAGGAAGCCATAATAGCATATTATTTCAATTCAATTTTTGGAAATATAGCATTATCGTTATTATCGATGTAAATATCATGTTATTTTGTTACTCATAAAAAAAATATCATGATTTCTGTAGGTACTAATACTCTTTGGATAAAATATAAAGAGAACTGACGTTGTCATTTGGAATATGTACAGTAAAAGTAAAAAAAGAAAAACAAAAACATCTCAACTGTCAAGTCAAACTGCGATTTTCTAATTCGCTATCGATGAAGCTATAGTTTCAAGAGAATTAAATTGTAATTCGCATTGCACTATGGAGCCACGAACTTCGCGAAAAGACTATAAAAATCATCATTACTCTGGTCCCAGGAAAAATCGAAAACGAGTTCAGGGACAAATGAAACGTTATCACGGAGAAATCAAAAAGTAAGTACCGTGGAAACCATATTGCAGATTGTGGCGTTATTTCGAAAACATAACCTGGCTAATCTGCTTGTTGTTGCAGTCGTAATGAAGTATGGTGCAAAAAAAGGAAAATGGATGACGATCCCAACATTAATTCGAGTTCTGCGTAAGTGAAACATAAATATCCTTCACACATATAGTATATAGGTAATATTATAAATTTGAAAGCTTCTTCCATTGGTTGGCAATCAAGTACTGTCCGCTTCAAGCGGAACATTTTCCCACGCATGACTAAACTATGGAACCAGCTTCCCGGGACGGCATTCCCAGAGCGGTACAGCTTAGGGATCTTAGCCTATCAATCTCGCAACGGGCCGGCAACGCACCTGTGATACCCCTCGTTTTACCGGTGCCCATGAGCGGCGATGATTGCTTCCCACCAGGTGACCCGAATACATTTCAAATTTACCACGAGCTTTGCGGTGAAGGAAAACATCGTGAGGAAACCTGCACAAACCTGCGAAGCAATTCAATGGTGTGTGTGAAGTTTCCAATCCGCACTGGGCCGCGTGGGAACTATGGCCCAAGCCCTCTTGTTCTGAGAGGAGGCCTGTGCCCAGCAGTGGGACGTATATAGGCTGGGATGATGATGATGAGGTGACCCGAATACCTGTTTCCCCTCTTATATGAAAAAAATAAAAGGTCACGACTGATTGGGATGAAATTTGGTATGTAGATAGCTGGGCGTGTAAAGTGAAAGCTCCTTCTTATCACGATATACCCACGAGATCGGGATAAAATACCAAAATTTCAGCCGATACGAATTTTTATTGAATTTATTGAATCAGTGTTACTTTGCATAGGCCCATATATCAATAATTTTTTACAGTGAGGAGGTGGAAGAACGCATGAACATGCACATCCATACTAATATTATAAATACGAAATTGTGTGTATTTGTATGTTTGCCCGTCTTTCACGTCGAAAGAGAGCTATGGATCAACGTGATTTTTGGCATAGAGATAGTTTATGGGCCAAAGAGTGACATAGGCTACTTTTTATCCCGGAGAAATGCTCAGTTCCCGAGGGGAACGGCGCACGATCACCGAATTCCACGCGTGCGAAGCCGCGGCAAAAGCTAGTCTTGCATAAATGTAGCTATCATATAAGGTCGCGGGTGAGCAAAGTAATTGTTTCAGTTCATTCATATTACAAATTGACCGTGGGTATTTTATGTGCAATGTTATTTTATGAATTAGTCAAAATCCTGGAATTCAGTTCAACTATCGGTTCTGATGGCTTACGCGTGCGAAGCAAATGCCAAAGTTTGTGAGTACGGACCATCCATAAAGTACATCACACCAATTTTGACCATTTTGCAATTGTTTTGTTGGTTATGTTATTCGAGCGTATGTATTTGAATAATACCGTATGTGTGTATGTTTCATGCTAAAACGGCTTTAGGGATTAGTTACGAGTAGTACCTCAAACCATAGAAATCTATGATCTGATGTTAGAACCTAATTTAATTAGTATGTGGATAGTTGGATACCTGGAATAATACATATAGCGTCACTGCTTTGAAAAAATCTGGTTTCTAAAATCAATACGTGTCAACAAAATTAAACCTTGACATAACTAATTTCATAAAGTTCACTCAGAAAATTACTTATTTTGTGGTACGAGTTTTTTTTTAAGCACCTACTTACTTTTAATTTTTATATTCGAACGGAATGGGATAAAGCATACTACTTGTATAATATTATCAATATGAAAGTTTGTGAGTATGTTTGTGTGTGTGTGTTTGTTTGTTGCTTCTTCACGCTAAAACGGCTTGAAGGATTTTTTTGAAATTGGTATGTTGATAGTTAGACATCTGAAACAACATAGAGGCTACTTTATATCTCAATAATCCCATAGGATCGGAATATAATCTTGAAATTTCAATCAATGGCTGGTTAAGAGTTAAGAATTTTCCGCGTAGTAATTATTATAAAATACAAAACCTGCGCACAAACCTGACAATGGGCAACATGACAATGACGTCTATATACCCATAGATGTGACAGGCTCACTGCCAGTCAATTTGGAATGGTTAGTTAGCTACTAATATTATAAGTGCGAAAGATGTATATATGATATGATGTGTGTGATATATATAATATATAAACATATATATGTGTGAGTGTGTGTGTATGTTTGTTACTCTTTCACGCTGAACGGCTGATGGATTGGAATAACATATAGATTAGTGCTTATCCGGATATTCCCACGGAATCGGAACAAAATCCCAAAACTTTAACAGCTAGAAGTAGAGACATGAAATTTATGATAATGAAATCCACTGTGTCCATCGTCTGTCTGTCTGTCTGTCCGTCCGTCCGTCCGTCCGTTTCTTTGTTCGGGTGAAATATTTCAACTCAAATTCGAAGTGGATATCTTCAACCGATTGAGCTGAAATTTTGTATAAATGTGATGACAATGCAATATTATAATGACATGCAGCTGATCTGATGAAGAAACTAAAAGGTGACCATAGGAACTCTCTAATAAAACGACATAATTTCTTTGAGTTTGGACTCGTTTGATTCGTCTTGATGAGTACTTTGGTAACCACGGGAAAAAAGTACAATCAGCAAAAAACTTGTCATATTAGAATTTTTAACAAAAACTTATTACTGAACTGTTTTTAAAATATTGTACTTAGTACGGAACCCTTCATGTTCGAGTCCGACTCGCACTCGCGATTTCTTCATTATAATAATTAAAAATGATAGGTTTCACTATATAAACATAGTAACATGTGGACTTGAATCACCCTCAGTTGTTAACTTTTACAGAATATGAATATGCTTAATTTATATTTTTGCTACAGATATGTAAACGAAAAAGCGACTACTCCCTGTCATAACCATGTAAAGAGTATTTTATATAAAAATAATATTTGACCAATGACATGGCTTATGGCCAGTACAACGAATCAGTGGCCAGGACACTGTTCATAGAAAAACTGCAAAAAAGCTGTTCGGCCAGCAGGGCTTTTTATTGACGAAAGTTTGGTTTCTAGGTGCTAGCCCAGATGGTGTGTGAGCCTATTTCATAACAAAATAATTACATATTTCTATTATATGTACATATCATCAATAAAACACTTTTGTTTACTTCAATGATCAAATTGCAGGGGTTATAGAAAAAGAAAAAAAAATCACTTCTGGAAATTAAATGTTTTCACTCATTAGCTCGTAGCAACCAAGACATTTTTTCCGCTGCCAAAAGCCGAAAAAATTTTCCGCTCTATGTTGATGACGGTGGTAGTTTACAAATAAACAAAAAGCACAACTTCTATTATCAGGTATCAATCACTTTTTACTTTTTTATTGCTATTCATAAGACACATTTTTAGGGTTCCATAGGCAAAATGGCAAAAAACGAACCATTATAGTTTGCCATGTCTGTCTGTCTGTCCGTCCGTCTGCGGCTTTACTCCGAGCAGTGTTAAAAAGCCGTAATTTTGCACGGATGTATGAGCAACTATGCCAACGAAATGGTTACAAAAAAAATCATGACTAACCTTATAGTGTGGGGTATCGTTGGATAAGTTCTTTTAAAACTACTGGGGAGTTGCCAAGACGATTTTTCTATTCAGTGATCTTCTTGCGAAATATTCACCTGCACCCTACCCCCCTACCCGCACCCTAAGAGTTAAAGTGTTGGTTAGCACAGTAATTATGTCAAATATACAAGGAAAAGCCTTTATAGGGCTATTTCCACATACGATTCTCCACTCCACGTAAGATTTCACATACAATTCGAAATACAAAATCCTTAAAAAAATATTACTTAATTTTTTCGTAACGGCTACGGAACCCTATCTTTGGCATGCCCGACACGCTTTTGGCTGGTTGTTATATTATAAATGGTTTTTCTGTTTCCAGATCCAGGGCCAACTGCGGGTTTGTAAAATGCAAAAATGTTACTTCGTCGGATATATTTCTCCAACATATGATATAACCGTATTAGAAATAGAGCGCGACGAAATTTTTATTCGTAATATGTTACCAAATTGTGACATTCTATAAAAATGTATATTACCCGAAATAGTACTTCGAAAAGTTGGCAAAAACCAAAAATGTTTAGATATTTCACTGTGTTAGGCTGCCCTTTTTCTTGTTTCTTTTCCTTTGGCTTTTATTTATTTGGATCTTTAGTTTTACGGGTGCACGAACGTGCAGCTTTTGCAATCTATTGTGATTCAGAACTGGCCTCTGGCCGTATAGTATATATTATTTATACGATAGTCAGTTCTACGAGCGCATATGTGAGCAGCTTTTGCGAAGGTAACGTACATCCTAGCGGTAACGTGGTGTCGTATGGAATTCAAATTCACATAAAAAAAATACGAAAAATGTACTAAATTATTAGCTTATTAAAAAAATTGTACTACACGTAGTTACAAGAAAACAATGATCAATCTGTTACCACCAGGAAAGATACTTCTTGGGCAAGCGCTATCAATTTCCCTATGAAGCAGCGACTTTTCAAATTTCTCGTGAATCAAAAAAAATGTGCGAAAAATGTACGAAATTGTACACTAGTTAAAAAAAATTGTACCACCCGTGTATAGTAACGAGAAAACAGTGATCAATCCAGAAGTATCCTTCCTGGCAGGCGCTATTTCATTATGTAGCAATCGTCATAAAAAAGAGTAGTAGTACTGAACGTACACTTTTCTCGTAACTACGGGTAGTACTCTTTTTTTAATTTGCGTACAATTTCGTACATTTCTCGTATTTTTTCCAGGAAGTATCATTCCTCGTGGTGACAGATTGATCATGTTTTCTTGTAACTACGGGTCAATTTTTTTTTATTAGTTTGAATTCCATGCGACACCATGTCACCGCCAGGAAGTATGACACTTGCGAAGTAAAGAAAGAAAGAAGAAAGAAAATAATTTATTTTATAACAGCAATGACACATAAGTACATTTTGTCAAACTACATATTATGTAAATAAACAGTGGAATGATGGCCAAAATTGGGTCAAGGTACCATGGATAAACCTTCGGACCGTTAGTTGTATGACATAGGTATTGTTATTTGGCAGTCGGCTGGTAAGCTGTGTAGAGGTATGAGGCTGGCGTGAAATTGCAAGGGCCTGCAGTGGGTGGGAGTAGGCTGATTTTATTCATATACTTATAGATGTAAATAAATAAATAAAAACCTGACGTAATAATAAACTGTTTTTAATTTGTAGTTCAATAAAACCTTCAATTAAAAACATCGTGAGGAAATGTTCATACGCCTGCTGCGAAGTTTCCTAATCCGCACTAGGTCAGTGTGGAAAATAATACTCAAGTCCTCATTGTGCGAGGAAACCTGTTGTGTGTCCAGCAGTGAGACGTGTGCGGATCTGGAAGATGATAATGACAAAATTTTCCGCTCGTGCTGAAAATATCACTTTCCCGAAACGCCTATTTTTCAAAATACTTCATTAGATTTTTATTACATTCCCATTTTACCTGATGTCCAAAATAGAAAATTCCACAAAAAATTACTTCCTCGAGTAATCTTCGATTTTGTAATTATTAGTATTTTGAAAAGTGTGTTATTCTGGTAACGTGGTATTTTAGGCACCAGCTAAATTTTCCATACACATAGTAGTTTTTGATATTATGACAGGGGATAAAATTAGCTGAAAAAAAATTTGTTTACAAATTAGGTCAAACATTTTTAGCTACATGTTTAAAAAAATAATTAGGTAGTAGTTACCTCATACATTCACATCATTAATTGAGATCCAAAAAAAAAAAACAAAAAGATGTAAACCACACACCGGGTTTGATCCCGAAGATTCTAACCCGTACCTAGCATGAATAGACGCCAATGCAACTAGTCCAATCTGCAGTTTGAACAAGACGTCGAAATTAGCAATCACTTTTGTTGACGACAAGTTATAAGCATGTGTGCGTAAATATTTCAGTCACCGCTGCCGCGTTGTTATAAGTAAAAGTGAAAACTATTTTTTAAATTAAATATATCTTGAATTTAGTAGGATACATTACAAATTTCACGCTATTGGCGGCATGTACATTATTTTTAAAAAATATCCATATTTTCATTGCTAAAAAAAATAAAATACGTGGAATTTGCACACTAACGTCATCTACTGGCGCCTGTAGTGCCTAGCTGACCGTGACAAACGAGCCTTAAAAAAACGGTGACGGCACGGATCCGCAGTGACGCACCGTATGCCGCACGTTTTATCGCATGCTCTCCACACCGCATGCTTAAACATACGGAATCACCGTTTTCTTGACAGCGGTTTGGTCGCACCTTAAAAATATACATGTCCATATTTTTTTACTATAGAAGTAAACAAAATTTTAAATAGTTCGTTATATTTCATTAAAAACGTGTGCAACCTTGTTACCGTTAGTTTTAAATGTTAAAAAAATGAATACCTATTATTTATTTATTCGTCATCTAAGATTATTAAGGACCTAACCAAATTACGTATATTATTGGAATTATGTCATACTTCCCCAACGTCCAAAAGAGAGCTCCTATTATAAGTTTGAAACCAATGTCTGTTTGTCTATGCTCTATAGCATCGTAGCTCTCTCAACGGATGAACCGATTTCAAATGCGTTTTTTTTTGTGAAAGCTACTTCTTTAGCTGTTTGATAGAAAATCCGGTCTGCCGTTTTGGAATTGAACTTCGAAAATGATAATATCAAGTGTTTTCAACTTTTTTAAGTTAATTGTTATTAGATATTACGATGGCGGGAGAATCGACGATAGGCTCTAGCCGGGTAATATTACCCGCACAAATAAACTTGAAATACATGTCCGTTATTTTTATTGATGATGCGGATAACACTTATACTTTCACTTTTTAAAATATATTATTAAAATTCATAAATTAAACCAATTTTTTCATGTTTAATACACATATTGAAGTTTAATAACATATTTTTCTCATCTGTATATGAATGCTCTTCAGTAGTTCCAGTTCCCATGCACAAATTGTGTTCAATCCTAGGTAAGTTCCTCACTGCTTTACAAGAACTATGCACTATTGGGCATCCAGAGCTCAATAACTTTCCCGACATTATCAATGTTAATGCCAGCTCCTGGCATAATTTCA
>NC_133491.1:7906451-7944065 GCF_025370935.1 Choristoneura fumiferana
TCCGTGGATGCCCGAAGAACGCCGCCGGAGCCCTGACATCGCGTGCGCCGCGCGCCTCCGGTAACGTGTCCGCCGCGCGCTCCACGCCGCATCGCCGTTCGCGCCGCAGCGCGTCATTGAAACTCGCGAGCCGCGCCGTCCGCGCCCGCGCCACAGCGCCGGCGACTCCTAGCCTGCCCCGACACGAATTTTACGTCTAGTGCTAAATCAAATAGACAGTATTGTGTGTATTGCAAGCGTACGGGACATGTACGCGATGACTGCCCTAAAATTAGAAGTGAAAAGTGATGTGGTTGTATCATGCTACGGCTGCGGACCCCGGCGTGATTCGGTCGCAGTGCACCAAGTGCAATACTGTATCCTTTAACGCAATAAGCGAGTTGAGCCAAGTTATCAGCAGTTCTGTACTTGATTGTGAATCTGGTAAAAAACATAACCTCAAATTGCATAACAAATTGTAAACAATGACGATATATTCACCCCCTCTGGCCCCCATGTCGACTCCGCGACTGAATTAAGTAGTTCGTCATTATTTCATTGCATTAATTACAATCGAGCTACTACTGGGTCTATGACTAGGTCACAACAGGTCAAGGTCATTGATAACGAGAATACTGATAATAGACGTAAGAAAATGTGGATCGAAATCTGAGTATGGATCTGCCTCACAGTTTGAGTTCTATTAATGATGTTTCAGAGGTTTGTTTGACATCTCATGTTGAAAATAATTTCATCCCTTTGTGTCAGCCTTTACGGCCTATTTTTCATGTGCAAGTTTTAGGTGTAAATGGTAGTGCATTGGTTGACACTGCCGCTCGACAGAGTATCGCCGGCCACACGTTGTATGCCATTCTTAAGGCGAAGGCATACCCGATGACGTCATCCTTGCGTACTGTGAAGCTTGCTGATGGCCAGGTCTGCACCAGGAATGTGATGGAAGCTCGCAATATTGAGGTGAGGCTTAAGCACAGAACTATTAAAACTAACTTTATGATTTTTCCTGAGTCACAAGGAAACGAAACTCTACTTGGAATAGATTTCTTGCATTTAGCTGGAGTCGTCTTGGATCTTAAAACTAAAATGTGGCATTTTTCAGGTGAGCCTAAGAGAGCTTTTCGCTTGCACCTCGAGCAGACTTCACAAGTACAGCGCTCCATATGCTCTGCTGACTTTCTGAAGAAGGATGAAGGTGTGATGCTTAGTGAAGCCGACCGTGACAAGCTTGCTGAACTACTCCAAGCTAATGATGACATCTTCCGGCAAGGAGGAGAAATCACCCCCTATGCCGAGCACAGGATTGATACTGGTGAGCACCCTCCCATTGCTGTGCCTCCATACCGCCTTACTCCGGCAAAGAAAGAGATACTGAAGCAAGAGCTGGACAAGATGTTACAAGATGGTGTGGTGGAAGAGTGTGAGTCTGCATGGGCTGCTCCTGTGGTGCTGATCCCGAAGAAAGATGGCACGTACCGTTTCTGTGTGGACTATCGCCGCCTTAATGCAGTCACCAAATCAGATACTTATCCACTCCCGCTCATTGATGAACTGCTTCAGTCAACTAAACGAGGTTGCTACATTAGCTCAATAGACCTGCGCTCTAGCTACTGGCAGGTGAGCGTCGCTGAGTGTGATCGTGATAAGACAAGCTTTATAACACAGCTAGGAACATATCGTTTCACGAAGATGCCATTTTGTCTGAAAAATAGTCCTGCGACATTCCAGAGGTTAATGGATCGATTCCGAGCTGGATCTTCTCTGCGCGACACCACCCTGCTTTGCTACCTTGATGACCTCCTGGTAATTTCTGAGGATTTTGAGAAGCATCTAGAGGACCTGCAGAAAGTGTTTGACCGACTAAATAAATTCAACTTGCGGGCAAATAGAGAAAAGTGTTGTTTTGTCCGGAAGAAGTAAAGTACCTCGGTCACCTGATTACTCCGGCTGGAATCAAACCTGATGAAGCAAAGATTGCAGCTATCCTGGATATGAAGGAACCTGCCAACCTCAAGCATCTGAAGACCTTCTTGCAGACATGCTCCTGGTATCGGAAATTTATACCTAGGTTCTCTCATGTCGCCGAATGTCTCACGAGGTTAACGAGGAAGAACCAGTCCTGGGAGTGGGGACCCAGTCAATCTCACGCTTTCAACGAGCTCAAGCGTCTCCTCACGACTGCTCCGGTGCTGATCCAGGCTGATTATCAGTTACCTTTTGTGCTGAGAACTGATGCCAGCAACTATGCCTTAGGTGCTGTTCTGTTACAGGGAGAAGGCAATGATGAACGTCCCCTGGAGTACGCCAGCAGGTTGCTGACATCAGCTGAAAGGAATTATACCACCACGGAGAGAGAAGCTTTAGCTGTTGTGTGGGCTGTAGAGCGCTTTCGAGGCTATCTGGATGGCCACCCTGTCACTGTAAAAAGTGACCATCAGCCTCTCAAGTGGCTTTTGACACTCAAGTCTCCGTGCGGTCGTCTTACTCGGTGGGCGTTGAAACTGCAGAGCTTCAATATTCAGTACCAGTATACCCCGGGTAAAGCCAACGTCGTCGCTGATACCCTCAGCCGGCCGATTTGTGACGAAGATACTAAAGATGACTGTGGCATTTGCTCCGCCGTAGTGGATATGCCTACTACGACTCCGTCGGACCTGCGACAGAAGCAAATCGACGATCCAGATCTAAAGAAGATTATCAACGACATCGAGAGCGACGACGAGCTAGCGAACCTTCGCTGGGCCGACCGCGGTTTTGTTATGTCTCAAGGTGTTCTTTTCAGATACGACGCTGACGCTGATGCCGAGGAGGCGCAGCTGGTAGTTCCGGCGTCGATGAGGGACACCGTCATCAAGGAGCATCACGACGAGCCGACTGCGGGACACCAGGGAGTGGAGCGGACGTTGCAGAGCCTCCGTCGTCTATACTATTTCACAGGTATGCGCCGATTTGTAATGGAGCACATCAAGTCTTGCGTTCAATGCCAAAAATACAAACCTGCCAACACCAAGCCACCGGGATTGTTGCAGACGCCCGTCCTAAACCAGCGAGGAGAAGTTCTGGCGATGGACCTGTTTGGACCGCTACCTGAAGGGATAGGGGGAGCGCGTTGGATATTCCTCATCGAAGATACCGCCACCAGATGGATCGAGCTGTACGCGCTGAGTGAGGCGACAGCTGAGGTATGTGCGAAGCTTCTAATTGAAGAATATCTCTTACGCTACGGTTTCGTCCGACGCGTAGTTTCAGATAACGGCGTCCAGTTCGTGTCTGCGGTGATGCAGCAGGTGATGCACATATTGAATATCAAGCAGAACCTCATACCCTTGTTTCATGCCGAAGCCAACCCGGCAGAACGTAAAAATAGAGATATGAAGACGTTACTCTCTATTCTCGTCCAAGAAAACCATCGGTCATGGCCTCAATTCCTGCCTCAAGTTCGCTTCGCGTTGAACAGTGCTAATTGTTCCAGCACTGGTTGCAGCCCGCTTACCTGATGTTCGCGCGCGAAATGAGGACGCCATTTGAAGCTGGACGTGATCTGCGCAGTATAATGTCGAAAGACAACTACGTGCCTCAGATAACGCCCTACCTTAAAAACTTCATTAACCGATGGGAAGAGATCAAGGAGAAGGCTGAAACACAGCAAGACCGGCGTAAGGATGATGCGGATAACAAACGCCGACCCTCGAAGCAGTATCAGGTGGGCGACTTAGTACTGTTGGCCTCTCATCATCGCAGCAACGCCAGTCAAGGAAAGACCAGGAAATTTATGCCTAAACGCGACGGTCCCTACGTTATTTCGAAAGTGTTTAGTCCTACCACCTTTTGTGTTTCAGATCGTGACACCAAGGCGATTGTGGGTAAGTTCCATACTCATGATCTCACTCCCTTTGTGTCCGCTCCAGGCGATACTGTCCGACCTGTACAACCTCATAGACCCAGGGGTAGACCTAAAACTGACCGAAATAGGGACACTGTGGCCAAGCCACCCACGGGTCGTGTTGGCGGCTTGGAGGGGGAGTATGTAGCGCCATCTGACGGCTCAGCTAGGGACTGCACGAGCGACGGTTATGTTGCCCGCTCTCGCCGCGCTCGAACCGTTCGCGTGCCCGCGCGTTTTAGCCAATAGTATAATTTATTTTCTCCCCACTCTGATATCTTGTCTCTGGGCACGCGCCATGTTCTTCTTCCGAGAACTGCTAGACGCTAAGCTTACAATTTCGTGTGTGACGCTCTTTTTTTCTAAAACTCTGTTTCTGTCTGATATTATATAATATTCTTTGTACCCTAAACTCTAAATGTGGTGTGTTTATGCTCGTGTGTGTATTGGATGATTATACGCTTTATTGCCCTGGAACCTGCCCTTTTCTTCTACTCCATTCCACGAGGACGCCCCGCTACATAAGGCATTTTAGATTCCAGCATCACGTAATGACTGAAATGAGAATCATTTGGTCGCGCTGAACATTTATTATGTTCAGGTTGTAATGAAAAAAAAATGGTCGCAGTATAGCAAGCGCTTCCTGAAAACATCGGTAGATATTGTGGCCCATTTATCATGGGCCATATTCCCGCGCAAAAATGTCCGCCCGCGCTCGTTTAATGATCCTATTACCGCAGCCTCGGGAAACAATATCGGGCGGGACACGAGACTGACTGTGGCCCCCTATAATAGAGTAGATTACTGCGAATGCTTGTAATCAGCGTCTATCATTTGGCCGTATACGGTTGCATTTACGCCGGATTCGACCGTTACCGCTGTTTCTTTTTAGCATTTCGTGAAGCTTTGCTTAATATAGCTAAATTGTTTATTTTGTAAATTCGGTTTGTTCTTTTAAGGGGCTGGTAAATTGTCTTGTTTTTTCATCGTTTTCACTTTTGGTGAAACTACATCCTTTCTACTTTAACTAGCATATTGCGTCTGCGTGGAATTATTTTATCGCTAACCCAACGGGAACTATGCAATTTTGCGGGATAAAAACTATCCTGTCCTTTCCCGGGACTCAAAATATCTGTATACCGAATTTGATCTAAATCGGTTCACCGGTTTAGACGTGATGAGGTAACAAAGAAACAGACAAACAGGCTTACACACTTTCGCGTTTTATAATGATTTGACCTATGACCTGCAAAGGATCGCGGGTTCGATCGCGAGTACACCCCTGAGTTGAATGAAGGCGAAGAAAACATCAGCGCCAGTCTTGGGGTAGAGCAAGAGGAGCGGTCACTTTAGGCGCCAGTCTCCAGTGCAAAATAAAATTTTGTTGGCGCCTTTTGAGAGTCGCGGAAGTAATGTAGAGTAGACCAATTTGGCTCTACACTGATCAAGGGCTAAAGCGGGCGCTGGGAAATATCGTGATGAAACCTGTACAAATCCAAGGAACCTATAGATACATAGGCTGGAGATGATGAAGTGGATTATTTTATATTTACTAAGTAAGTATGTAATCATGTATATATGTAAGTATGTAAGTATGTAAGTATGTTTCTGTACTGCTTTTGGTGATAAAGAATATTTGTATTGTGTTGTATTGCAAGTACTTACAAAAGGTTCCACAGGTCGTGAAATACAGTGGGCCGCCAAAAAACGGCGTTAGACTTATCAGAATAACTTTTATTCATGTCATTCATGTTATTATAATATTACAGACAATCCAATTAATCGTTAATGAATGGTACCTACTTTATTCTTACCTACTAAGATACAAAACAGTTTTTAATTTATATTAAGAAAAGGTACGAAAACGGGTGGCATATTTTAAATTAGGTTATGTTTCTGAAGGAAAACATGAGGAACAAAGTAAATATTCTTATACCTAGTAGATAAAAGAGCCTAGAGCACTTTCCTTCCAAATACTCCACTAACAACATAAAAATACAGCAATTTGTCACTTAAGCGTAGGATGATTGATGGCATTTTGAGTGAAACTCCCGAATGGCAGGCAAGAAGTGTAGCCGTGTTTAGTCCTTATCATATTTTGAACCCTTCATCAATCAAAGGAGCTTTTAAAATTACAACTCTTTAATTCCCTACTAATTTCATTCTCAATGGAATGAAATACATTGAATCGGCGAACTAAATTGGTAGATTGGTGAGGGTATGATTGGTAGACTTGCGATTGCGACTTGCTTCGTGTTTGTCAAAATACAAGTCATTGTAAGCGAATTTTGAAAGCGGCTTATCTGAGTTAGTGTACAGTCAAGGTGTAGTGTGAGCTGCGCCACACGCACACACTCCCAATGTGTAACCTATATAATAAGAATTCATTTATGTTAATAGACAGTATTTACGCATCATTCGTGAGTTTGACTCGTCTCCTCGATCGCCTCCTTACATGGCGACCCTGCCAGTGCCGTTGCCTCGTGCGGCGCTGGCGGCGCGCTGCGCCACCAGTATTAGTTAACGGACTTATTATATCAATGAAGTGAAAAAGACTAGAAGAAGAAGTGAAAAGATGTGAACTTTATAAGTGTTTTACGGACAATGAAAAAAAAAAGAACTTTAACTACTATTAATTAAAATATTATAAAATTAATTAAGAAAATAAATTTAAGCAAGAAGATGGAAGAATATTAGAACTAAGCAGTTATCATAAGATAAATAATATATATTTAGGAAGTTAAGAAAAAAAAAACGCTGTTGAAAATTAACACAGAGAAGGGCGAAGGAAAAAATCAAGAAATAAACGACAGAACGATTAAGAAGAAAATAAAAATAATCTACTGAAGAAAGAAGAGAAAAATTAACATTAAATATGAAGAATTTACTGAATAAAAGAAATGAAGGAAGTAATAAGATAAAATAAGAAGAAAATGTGAATAAAATGAGATGAAGTAAGAAGAGAAGAATACTTAAAGCTATGAAAATGAGGAATGAAGAAATTGAAGAGAAAATAAAATAAGGATATAACTTAATAAACTAAAGTAAGAAAAATGAATATTATATAAAATCAAGAAAGTAAAATATAAGTAGGACAGAAAAGAAACCTAACTAATAAGATGAAACATGAAGAAATTGGAGAAGAAAACCAATAAAAAAGACTTATGGAGGTTTGCTGCAAGAACTTGTTGGAGAGGTTTCGGCATGCAGCAGCTAGAGGACGGCGTCGAGGGCGAGCTGATGGAAACGGACACGCTGCAAGGAGCTACAAGTGTCCGTGAGGAGCCAACCAAAGCAATGGTTTTTTTTTTATAACATCGTTTGGAAAGGTATATTTGCAATATGTGGTTTTCGTTGTCGGATAACTATTTACAGGACTGTAGAAGGTTTTTTTTAATAATTGTTTTTTTTTATTAGTCATGTGCTACATTTAAGCTAAATAATATAATCATAAGTGTAACATCAAAGCCGCTTGTTGACGAGTTTCTACTAATTTCAAAGTTTTTCAGATAATATATTTGCGTTCTCAAAGAAACAAAACTTTTACTTTACGCAGTCTTAAAATAGATAAAAAGGAGTATCATTGTTTAGATTCCCAGCGCTTAGCTTAATGATTCTATATAGGTCATCAAATATGGATCGGAATGTGAGGTGTGTTATTTCGTCTCACATTTCACTAGGTAAATGAGGTACTGTGCGCTCTTTAATGCATGTTTTAATTACAACGTTATGAAATATATTTTACATGAACTTGGCAGTTTAAAAATAAATGTTTGATTATTTTATAAAAAATATTTTAAATAGCCACGATTGTCCTCTTTATTCAGCTGCAGACGGATAAAAAGGATGATCCGAAAATAATTTGTTATTGTTGCTAGTTTGATCACCTGGCTTCCATTTCAAATTATTAGTGCAAAATTCAATAGTAATTAGATAATTTAAAAGTTACATTTACCGAAACAAATATTATACACTTGCTATTTTTTTTTAAAGATTTTGTTAAAAGTCAGTTTATTAATACATACGTAGTTCTTTTTTTTTGGTCCTAAAATGGTTATGATTATGATTTTATGATCTGAATATGAGATAAGAGGAAACGTAAGTAAAGTAGGTATTGAGTCATGAATGGCGTTTATATATTAAATTAGGAAAGGAAAAGTTTTGACTGATTAGGATATCGTATGATTTTGAAAGAGAGCTTAATGCTAGGTATGTGGTTGGGAAAGCGGAAACAATCAGGATTATCATTAGCTGTTAAGAAGGCCACTCTTAAAAGTTGATGGAACTCTTGTGAGTTGAAGTTTTTAAATGAATGAGTATTTTGTGAGATATTTGAATGCGTTTTCTTTCTGAGAGGGATAGGAAGAAGTTAAATAATCCAAGGTCCACCAGGATATAAGGGCAGGTAGCTGAATCCTTGAAATTGGATCATGATGTTTTGGTCGAGCTACCACTCGTGACGATTCTTGGACACATGGTATGATTGAAAAAAAAAAGAAAGGAAGTGTTAAATGAACTACCTGAGTAAATGTTATTATAAATGAATATTTATGAATGTGCGCGCACGAAAGTATAAAAAAAATATCCTTATATCCTGAACAAATGAATATAATATAATATGAAGTAAAAGTCCGGCCGGACACGAAATGTATAAATGTGTTGTGGACCTTGACCTTGAATGACAAGTGATGCCAAAGTAGCACACTGATAAATATATGAAGTATAAGATGTATGAAATGAGTTATAATTAAAGATATGAAAAGTACAGAATGATTATGTAAGAAAGTATATAAGGAAAAAGACATTTAAAAAAAAATGGTACAAACAGAACGAAGAATTTACGAGACAAAAGTTTTTTTAAGTTGTTATGTTATATATTTATGATAAAGAGAAGTAATCAGAGAGCACAGTACCGAACATTCGAACAGTACGTAGAGTCAGTAATTTTTTTTAATGGACAGTTAAGGTTAATTAAGAATAAATTTTTCATTTAGATAATTTCTATTAAAATAAAGTACCTACTAATTTCATTGATTTTATAGTGACTGCATTATAATTAGTACTAACAATAATCGAAGTCTCGTCAACAAAGAGTGCAAATTTAGAAGTACCTAAGCAAAAGTTTGTTTTTTTACATTTCGTATTAGTCATAAGCGTTCTAGCGCCCTGTATAAGCTATTGGCAAAAAAAAAAGAATAAGTCTATTTCTTTGTTTCTTGAATTTCATGATTCAAGCACAAATTTACTACCTACTTAATATAATTATATATTTTTTAAAAAACTTGTTACTTGTGTGTTTGCTTTATTTTGAAACTTACTACTTTGTAAAAAAAAAATCTAACAATTTTTTTTTCTTTTCCCAGGGGAGAGGTGTAGTGTGAGCTGCGCCACACGCACACACTCCCAATGTGTAACCTATATAATAAGAATTCAAAGATATCGACACGGCCAAAGTTGCAAAAATATGTATACACGGCCTTAATGTTAAGTGCATAAAGTCGCGTAGGTATACATATTTTTGTAACTTTGGCCGTGTCGATATCTTTGCCCTTGACTGTACCTACCTACTGTATAGGAGAAACAATGAGTGAGCGCAGCAGCAGTGATTATAATTAAATCAGTATTTTTTGTCTATTTAAACCAATAAGTAAAAGTAACTTATAAGTTTAGTGTTGCATACAGTTATTTACGATCGAAAATATGGATTGGCGCTAAGTTGTTGAAAAATTTCGAAAAATAATGTCGGGCGCGGCTAATGTACGACTGAGTAGATAGATACCTACTCGTATTAGTCGTTCAAGAGTGTATAACGATTGTATTGTACTGTAAACTCTTTACTGTACATATGAAATTAACGAATAACAAGATAATAGGACGTACAAAGGCGAACTTATCCCTTAAAGGGATCTCTTCCAGTATAATGCACGACTTGACAATTCGTGCCTTTATTTATGGGAAATTACACAAGCTAGATTTGTACCAATTTGTACCTACATCCATAAGTGTTTAGAAGAAACTTGTAGAGATAAGTCAAAAGAAATTTTGTTGGGACTCTTAATTTATTGATTAGGTACGAGTAGTTAAGCGTTTAATTCATAATCATGATCATCTCAGCCGTAGGACGTCCACTTTTGGACATAGGCCTTCCCCATAGACCTCCAGTGGCTTCGGTTGGCAGCAGCTTGCATCCGCCGTGAACCCGCGGCTAATTAACCAGGTCATCCATCCATCTCGAGGTGGACATAAACAAGTATGTAGGTACATACTTGTTGATGTTCCAAATTGGTACGGGAGAGTTGGGACGGGCTAGACAGATTTGAATAAGCAATAAAAACAGTTTTAAAGTGATATTTTATTCTACCTTCATGTAACATTAATATCTCATTATACTAAGGTACAAAATAAGGCTATATCGTGAGATGTGAACTTACTTAAGGCAGTTTTTGCTTTTCGTGTAGTGCATTATTTCTACTATTTACATCGACTTATAGTTAATTTTCTTTTACATTGTATAGAGATAATAGACTTGGTCGAGTTGCACTCATGTACAATTTAGATAAAGCGTTCAATTTTTTGCAATCATAAGCGAAAACTCATCTAGTTTTAGATACTTAAAAGTAGATCACTAAGGCAGTATAAACCTACGTTTTAACCTAATTCGAAAACTGCCTATGTTAGATGACTAGACATAACATTCGTCTCTTACACATTATTAAGTTCGTATAGGTAGCTATTTTATTGCAATAAAAAGTTACTTGATTGACAGTTTTGTAAAATATAATTATTTAACCTACCTTTATCTATCGTTGATACCACGGTATACTTACCTCACCAATAGGTGGAAAATATCATAGCATGACTAGGGCATACAAAATGTACAGTATAGTCACTAGTGCGTTGGACACAATGACAATCGTTAAGATAAGTCCCTCTAAGGTATAGGGATCTCTTCCAGTCACTTTACGCCGTGCCGATGAGAGTAGGTTGATAAATTATTCGGTCAATGAACGCTATTCTTGTTAGATTACCGTGCTTTAGAGAATCCTTCTTCCTATTGGTAAGATACTATACGCTATTTCAGTATTACACTATAACGGAATGTCTGTTAGTTTTCTTGTCTGGCACGTAAGGTTCCAGTTTTGCTGGTTCGGTGTTCAGAGCGCTGTAGTCGACGGGGAAGGGAGGTTGGGGAAGGGTGTCTTTGGAGGGAACGAGGACCCACTGCCCCGGGCCGTTAGGATTTTTCCCCATCAGCCAGTTGGTGAAGCAGTGCACGTACGTGCCGTAGTCCAGGATTAGGTAACCGTTCTGGAAAATAAAAAGACATTGGAGCTATTTCAAAACTGACTAATAAAATGCAATAAATATCGTGGAACGATTCGCACACATTGACTTGGTTTTAACTAAGCGAAGCTTTTACAGTCAGCAGAAGAAGTAGATGAGCGGTTGAGATCTAAACACTCTTATTACATTGACAGTAGGGTCGTGTGTAGTATAGATTTTAGAGCACCTTAACCGCTTATCCACTTCTGCTGCACTATGGGTATGAGAAACATAGGCACTTATAGAGCGCATATTTTTACCAGAATTCGTAGCTACCCAGAACATCTGGATTCATAATTACAGTCACTAATCACTAGCTAGGCTTTCCGGTACCTACTAGAATGGTGCGCTGGTTTGAGACGAACTATGCATAAGACGCAGGTACGTACCTAGGTTTTCACAATAAATCAATTAAAAATGTAATATGTATTTAAGTATGTATTTATCTATATAAGTACCTATGTTTATCCGTATTCATAGTACAAGCTTTGCTTAGTTTGGGACTAGGTCAATTGGTGTCAAGTGTCCCATGTTATTGTTATTATTAATTCCATAATATTTTTTTTACGCTATGAAATATAGTTTTTAGTTACGGGATGCAATGCTTCGTTTTGACTTCATTAAGTTACCTACTAATGACGTTATCGAGCCCCCAATTGAGGCACCCATCTTAGTTACTCGCACTTTTCTAGCCATTCTAGCCTGATTTTTATATTAATTAATGAACTACTATATACTTTTTACCTTACGTCTCAGTTACCACAAGGGCAAGACAGCTATGTCTATCCGTCAAATATGTGTTTTCATGTAGGAAATCCGCCCTCTTCAACTTCCACACAGCTTAATAGACCCATATATGTCTCACAAATCCAACCATCATAAACAACACAAAAAAGTTGCAGTTCATTGATAGGGCATCGGAAAAGTATCCGCTTGAAATATGTAATCAATTAGGTACCTACTTTTCTGTTGCCAATAACTCCTATGATAAGACGAGATTAATTTTAAAATTTACTTTTTCTCTCCTCAGCACTATTTTTAAAAGAAGATATCGATAAGTGGAACATCACTCACACTAGTCAACCGGTCGTGGGCAGTGTCGATAATTTCGTCGACTCGTTGGGCACTGAGGCCGATGACGGAGCGGTAGAACGCCGCGAGCGCCGCCTTCGTTATCTCGCCGCTACCTGCGACAGGCAAATAATTTAAATTCCAACTGAAATTATTCATGTGCGTTGACGGTACTTAGTAACGCTTTGAACAAGGACACGAATTTGGGGATTGAAAATTATTTTAATTAAACCGCTGTCGTAGTCGAACGACGGAAATTGAGCTTCTAGCCTTATTCTGGCCACTACGAACATGCTTAAAATATTTCATGTATACGTTTTGACTTTTAACAAGTTAATATTCGCTTTTTAAAGTGGTAAAAATCTGGTTTAAACTTTTGTATTAATTTGTCAGAAGGGATACGGTGACAATGTATTAGGTAAAGTGTAAAGATACCTTTGATATCTAGCACTTTCGAGGATGTGATATCACAAATCAATCCTCTGATGACTTGAAAGCATCAGCCATCGAATGAGTAGGTAACTTTAACGTACCTACACAGTATCGTGTATGGAGGCAAAATTTAACAGACTGCCTTTGTGAAAATTTACAGCAGCCAGCTCTGAATTATGATGAAAGTCAGACGAGTGAACCGAAGACAAAGAGTTGGCGGGGCGAGAGGCATTCATATAAAACTTGAACGAAACAGGAAGCCTGCTGCGATGCAATGTCACTGAATTTTGGCTGCAGACGTTGCGCGAAGTGCCAAAACTTGGAATGTACCCAAATCTCCGGAATAAAATAAAACTTGAACACATAAAAAAGAGATCCATGGAATGAAATACATTCAATTCTATTTGGCTTCTATGAGTTAGGCTTTAGTTCCTATTCGATATTTCCTTTCTTTGAAAATAAAAAAACTAAGTACCTACCTACCTAATAGTTATGCACATCGGAATTTGTCTCATAAATTTTCCCGCCGTCGTTATCCGGTTCCTAGCTTCTGTTAAAGACGACAAATCACACGGCACCACTCCTATTTAGTTTTCTTTCCCACAAAAGAGGGGAAAACTGGAAAAATAGGCACCATTAATCTGTAATCAATCGCCGTTCCAGTTTTATATTCCGTTCTCACGCGAGGAGAACAAATATTTTATGTTTTGGGCAATTAGTGTGATTCACGAGGTCGCCCGGCCGACGGTTTTACGTCAAAAAGTCGATTCGTTCTCACGGCCAATTCCAATTTCGACTGTCATCGCCATCAATAAATTAAACTGAAACAATTCAATTAAATCACTCACTTTAATCAAGCCACACTAGACCTAAAAGTTGAAATTAGTTTACTTAATTGAATTTATAATTTTGGCGCTTAATTAATGCAATCAAAACCTAGTAGCTTAGGTACAGATTTTTATGGTGAGATTTTCAGTGTAAAAATGAAGTCTCACATTCATAATTACTTTTTACTAATGAATTTATTATTAAAATTAGTACCTAACAGCAAGGAACAATTAGGTAAAGACCTAACAGTGTGATACATAATTGCATAAGTAGTTATTTATACTGAAATAATTACATTCACATATTTCATATGTAGGTAGGTACATACGTTATTAATTTCTAAAAGCATCTTTAAGTAAAATTGCCCTCTCATTCTGACAGGAAGCTTGTGCCCAGCAGTGAGACGTGTTAAGCTGGAATGATGATGATGAAGGAAAATAAGTAGGTACACCTACCTGTCAAGATAATTTAATTTATATCTCTTACTAAGACTTAGTACTTATACCTAATTATAAGAGGTATTTTAAGTAAATTAGTAAAGCAAGCTGTATCGGTAAACCGGTAGTAGGGACGCTGCCGTCAGAGGGTTCGCTCGTCGAATTAATCCCGTCGATCAACCTGCCCGCTTGTAAATCCACCGCCCACGGCCCAACTTCGACCGGAACACGGCTTTTTCTGATAAAGCGATAACCTAGATAAAGACGCGTTAAGCTCGTCAATTTAACTATATGTATATGTTTAATTTAATTATATGTATGTTAGTCTTTAAGGTATTTATTGTATAGGCCGTGTTGCCTGAAATAAATGGTTTATTATAATTTACAATGACTGATTATTTTCCATTTTTTTTTTAATTCGACTAGATGGAAAACGAGCAAGTGGGTCTCCTGATGGTTAGAGATCACCACTGCCCATAAACATCTGCAACGCCAGGGGTATTGCAGATGCGTTGCCAACCTAGAGGCCTAAGATGGGATACCTCAAGTGCCAGTAATTTCACCGGCTGTCTTACTCTCCACGCCAAAACACAACACTTCACAACAGTGCAAGCACTGCTGCTTCACGGCAGGATTAGCGAGCAAGATGGTGGTAGCAATCCGGGCGGACCTTGCACAAGGTCCTACCACATGGAAAATAATAATATAATATCAGCATAATAGGTATGTATGTACCTTCTTACTTTTTCATGGTTAGCACTCTAATTAGTAATTAATGTGGTGTCTAGTCCAGTCCAGTAGATCAGGTATAAAATTTTAAGGAGTCGTTGAAAAATATCATTGCCAAAATTCGTTCTGATTTTGACCTTCATTCATGCTCTTAATAAAAGGGACACAAAAATTGTGTGCTTCTAAAGCCTACGAGTATTTTAAATATTTGTTTCTTTTTCCAAAAATCTTTGCAATAGGTATACCTAGGTACCTAGTGCCATCCACGAAGACGCGTGATTTTGTCAAAATTTAGTTAGACATTGATGACATTGTAATAAGACTCTACCTATAATATAAACCTACCTACATCCCTTAAGCTTCTGTTTAATAACCTAACCATAAAAAAAAAAACATTTTTATTTTAATACAAGCTTTTTTGCTGACTGTACTTGCATTGTCATCCAAATTACATTTGCATACCAAATTTCAAGTCGATGCTATTAACCGTTGAAGAGTTCCGTCCCGCGGAGACGATCTTGGCTGGACTACCAGGATGTCACTACTAGATTATTGTATTGTCACGCGATTAACATAGTATTCCAAATTTAAAGTCAATCTGACTACTGGAAATTAGTCAAATTTAACTTGCAAGATTTGATTAGCGCTGTTTAGTTTAATAATCATACTTTCGTAGGCACCTATCACCTATAACTATCTCCCTTGGATGGAATTACAAAGTGATTAAAGGATAATATAGGTCAAAATACAGTTGAATCTTCCTCCTCCTTATGTCGTATCTAATGTAATGAGGATCGTGGCCTCCTTCTGCATCACTTTCTCTCGCACGATCTTCTAACTATTTCTGTCTCTAGTGGTGTGGAGAGCGTTGCGAACTGTAGAGTCAAGAGCGGTGCGGATCTGGTCAGACCAACGTGTTGGGCTGCGAACACGAGGCCTCTTCCCATCCACTTTACGGTCACTCAGAATTAGCTTCTCGAGGTCACTGTCTTTCCTTGCAATGTGACCGAAGTATTCAAGAACTCGGCGCAGACAATCGGATGACAGTCGCGATCGAGGAGACTTCGAATTCTCTCAATATGGAGGCATTATTTAGTCCAAAATGTACAGTTAAATACAGGTCAGCCAAACAGTTCAAAATCTAGGTGGGTACGTAATAGTAAATATGTATTTCTCATTTAGATTTCCAATTCCGAACGCCACGCTTACAAACCAAAGTATGCCAAAATAACGTAACTGGACGTAACGTAATATGTAGGTTCTTGGACCGAAAACAATTTAATAGGAAGTGAGGGGAAAAATGTAGGGCTCAATTCCGTCCCAAGCGTAAAGTGTTCATAAAAGCCCTACAACCCTCTTGAGGAATAAAATTTACGTCATGTCATGTAGAAATGCTGTGATAAAAATTGGGAAATTAACGGTGATTACATTGTGCTAGCGTTAAGTTTACTTGCGTCCTGTAATAGTAATAGTACATTGTGTTTTAAGAGCGATAAATAGTAACGAGAGTCTATTAGAAGCCCGAAGTTAAAGATTGAGGCGCAGCCACTGTGCGCCCAGTAGTACAATCTCATTACGCCCTTAGGTGTAATACGCAAAAAAAGGCCCTTGGGGTTTATCAACCAAGTTAGCCTGCATGTTCCGACACTGCTTACGAGCAAGTGTAATGAAAAAAATGTTCTGCATTAACTTACTAGTTCTATCAACGACGTGGAACAGTATCTTGCAGAGGTACTGCAGATACAGAGGTAGGTCGGCGAAGCGGCGATGCTCGCTCAGCAGCAGCGCCCAGCGCGCCAGCCAGCCGTCCAGCGTGGTCCGGCCGGGGTACCCGCCGGCCTCCGGCCCGCACACGCGCTTGTAGTACGGCAGCTCGCCGTATCTGGTAAACATTAGGTAAGTTGTTGCCCAAGCTTCAACTGCGAAGATTGCATGTCTCTCTACCCCGTTGGAAATATGCAATTTTCCCGGATAAAAACTATCCTATTTATGTATAGGATGATTCGGGAGATGTGAGCAGGACCAACCGTACCGTATATTACTAGTTCTTTAATCTCAAAATGTGTAAAAAGTGAAGTTAGTAGGTAATGTGTAAGAAGCAAGACAGCCGCGTCAATTCTGTTTTTCTGTTCTTGTCGCGTTTATAAGAGGAAACAATAAGGGAAAATTTGAATAAGAATTAGAAAATAGGTATTTGTAAAATCTATTGCTGTCGCGCAGTGCCCGAACAACCGCGAGCAGAGCGCGCACTGCAGCTTGGACCCGTGAACTTGTTATTTTTAACCGACTTTAAAAAAGGAGGTTATCAATTTGGTTGTATTTTTTTTTATTACCTCAGTCAATCAGTTCCACTTCACCAAATGATAATTTTCAAGAGCAAATGCACAAGTTACTACTCTAATATATCGAAATTACCATAGGTGCAATATTTGAAGAATTCCCTCGATTTCCTTGGGATCCATCATCAGATCCTGATTTGGTGCTTATGGGACCTAATTGAAAGCATTCCTAGACGAAAGAAAAAAAAAGTTACAAATCGGTTCATAAATGACGGAGTTCTGAGGTAACAAACTAAAAAAATACAACCGAATTGATAACCTCCTTTTTTTGAAGTCGGTTAAAAAGTACATAAAATCAACGTTTTGTAGTCCCCTGATTTCTTCTCCAAAACTTGACCTATTTGAAAGAAAAGAAAGAAAGAAAAAAAAATACATTTATTCGAAACAGTGACTTAGAATAATTACATAAAAGAAAGACAAAGAAAACAGTGTAGGTATAGGTTACTGTTCACGAAACGTACGTACGTGTTTAACTTATTTTTAGTAGTAGAGCAAGAATGAAGAACGAAAGAAATAACGAGCATACTACGTTTGTATGGAAAAACGGCCCTTGGATCTTTGTCACACTGCATACCTAGAGATGTACACTACACCATATACTTGATGAAACAAATGTCATGCTGAAGGGCAATCAAACCGCCCATTTAATATTCTGACATACATAATATCCGGTCCCGGTATGACAAATGAACTTGTAACGATGTTAGCCTGTAGTGTTATAACTACGGTTAATGAAACCGTCAACCGTAGCACGTCTACGAGTGCTACGGCGTAGACGTAGAGAGTTGATAATGAATGATTATGATGAGAAGTACGAGATAACCTCTGCCCTAGTCCTTTTTAACGTGTAAAAAATTTCAAACGGTATTTCTGTAGCGGATTGGGAACTTCGCACGCACCATTGAATCGCTTCGCAGGTTTGTGCAGGTTTCCTCACGATGTTTTAAAATGTAAATTTCAAATGTAATTCCGCACATGAATTTCGAAAAACTCAGAGGTGCGAGCCGGACCCGCACGGGGCCCGCGTGGGAACTATGGCCCAAGCCCTCTTGTTCTGAGAGGAGGCCTGTGCCCAGCAGTGGGACGAATATAGGCTGGGATGATGATTTCTGTAGCAACTCAAAGAGATTTACACTATTTTCGAATGATATTTTAAAATCGCTCGCAAAGTAGTTTTATCACGGAAATGTAAATAAATAGGTTTCCCCTAAGAACATTTATATTATTACAGTGTGACCTTAATATTTATAACTTTCTTCATATGCAACAATACAATACAATATGCAGTATGTTTTTAAATTAATCCGCAATATATCGGCAGATGTTTGTAAATGTTGTTCGGGATTCGTTTATTATTTGCTACGGATTTATTTTACAACACTTTTATATAATTTCGACACTCTTATTATGCCCTTGATTTATGTTTAAATTTTCGCATACATATCGCAACCTTGTCTGTCAAGTCTATTTCTAGACATTTTAAATAGTATCTATATATTCATAAGATCACTGGGAATTCGCAGCAAGCCTACGGTAAATGCCGCGCTTGCTAATGACTCTCGCAATTTCACAATTTCGCGGTTGGATGTTTTACGACACAACATAATGTCGACATTGTTTCCTAAAAGATTTCAAAGCGATCTCAAAATTGTTTCAGCCAAAGATGCCGTCATACAAATTAAAGTTATAAATTACAATCACATAAAATAAAGCTGGTCCAGGAATCGAACTCTAGGTAATCTCTTGTCATTTTTTTGTGGCGTTATAATTTTGCTATTGTTTTCTATGTGTTCTCGTCTTAGTACAAATTTAAATATTCTTAACAAGCTCATTCCTGCGGCTTTACCACCGAGGAAAAATAAAAAACTAGTTCCTTGCCTCGTGGAAATTTCGAAAAGAATTCTTCTTAGTGCACATCTATGGTACCTACTTGTAGTAGGTACACGCCTGCGCTCTATTTCAAGACTCTACTTACAAGGCTGTACGTTTTTGGTCAGTCAATCAGTCAGTAACGTCACTATTTTATAGGCTTAGGTACTTACGTTTACACAGATCTCGAACGGGAGTATCGTCAAAATTGTATAATTAGAAACTAAATTATTTCGTGGCGATTTAAACTTCTTATCAAGCACTAGGAAAATCATCAAACACTGTAAAATCCGAGCGCTTCCATTTGTTCCGCTCACTCCCCGTCTTGGCGTTTTGTATCTCTTAATTTGCGAAAGCGAACCTTAATCTTGATGAATAATGATAATTCATTAGCACGCGCCATTAATTATTTGAGCCAACCGAGTCTCACTTGGGAGGCAGGGGGTTGATGAACTGCTCGATGAATTCCCGCTTCACCTCCAGCATTATGTGGAACTCTGACGAATCGGCCGACCAGTCGGCGAAGTGCGCCAGCTTCTGTAAGTTACATTAAACAAACTAAATTATTCCCTTTCATTCTAAGTTAATGCGGTTAAAAGACCGTGGTATGTATTAAGGCTTATTTTTCACATCAAAATCTAGGTCTTATGGTGTTTTTCCACTGGCGAGGCGAGACGAGACGAAGCGAGACGAGAATTGAAATTTGTATGCAATCTCGCGGGCGCTGCCATACAAATTTCAATTCTCGTCTCGCCTCGTCTCGTCTCGCCTTGTCTCGTCTCGCCTCGCCGGTGGAAGACCACCTTTATAGTCCCACTGCGGGTAGATACAAGCTTCCTTTCAGAATGAGAGGGCTTGACTTGAGCTGTTGTTGAATTTCTGCACAGTGCAAGAAATATTGCGGGACTGTGTGGTTATTCCATTTACAAATAATTGATCGAAACATTGATTAGAACACAAAGTACCTATCTACCTACAACTGCAAAATGAAATATAATAATGTTTCTTGGATTTACTAATAAGTTACAGGCATAAATTATTACGAGGCCCACTAATTTTAAGCAGCGTTTCCACCAATAATGTGCGAGGATGTGTTCCACACACATCCTCGCACAGCACATCTCTGGTGGAAACAGCTGAGCAGAGCGAGGCGAGGTAAATGAAGCGTTTCTATTGGTTAATGAAAAACATATTCCTCGCAACACATCCTCGCACATTTCTCACCAACTCTCATACAGTCACCAATGTCTGCCACAGCAGAGCGTGCAAAAACATCTGACACGTTCTGCCGACTTTAGAAATAGAGATCAGATATTTATGCCCACTTTGTTGTGTCAGATATTGGTGACTGTACATTTTGGGTATGCTGGTAATTACAATTAACTGTAATTAAATTAGTGGATCCTCGAAATAATTGATTAATTCTTACCATAAATACCTACCTGGCGGAGCCTTATATCAATGAA
Organism: Choristoneura fumiferana; assembly: GCF_025370935.1. NCBI lineage: Eukaryota > Metazoa > Arthropoda > Insecta > Lepidoptera > Tortricidae > Choristoneura > Choristoneura fumiferana. The sequence goes on from NC_133491.1 coordinate 7,926,823, forward strand.
CTATAAACTTTTAGCTTGCTTCTCCGCTAATACAAGCCGTTTTGTGGTAGCGAGGAGCAAGATTAAAGATTTTAGTTCATTAAAGAAATCTCCTTATGTTTACTCCTTACCTCAAAGAACGGATCGAAGTCCTGATCGCAGATGACGTCATCCCGGTCGTGATCCAGCAGCTCGGTGAAGAACAACGTCATCTTCTCCATCTGCACCGAGCTCAGCTGTGCCAGGGGCTGCTCCTCCTCCAGGTCCAGGCATCCCAGGTCTTCGCTGAACCGGTTGACCCACGTCGCTGGTGGAACGGATTAGCACATCAGATGCATTGTCTAACGCATTTGGAAACAACCAAATTCACTGTTTCTTTCTGTTAGGTTAAAATGAGGGTAGATCTCGAGGGTTCCCTGGTCAAACCCGACGAGTCGAAATAATTGACTGTTGAAAAAAGAACGCTATATGTAGATGTTTAAAATCGAAATTTTTATGAATTATTAGATCGAATTATTGATATTAAATCGAGTTAGCCCGACATGTTTCGGCTTATCCATAGCCCTTCCGAAAACGCAACGGCGGCGGCGGGGGTAGTTGTGCGCCGATGTCAGTTTTGTCGGGTAGTCGCGCGAGTAGAGCGGCGGCGCGCAGTGCGTGTGTTGCAGCAGCCGCCGAGTCGCGTTGCTCCGAAGAGGAAGGGCTACGGATTAGCCCGAAACATGTCGGGCTAAACTCGATTTTATTATTTAATATGGGTGAGTCTCACGGTAGTTTCATGTTCAAAATCGAGTTATTGGGTTTGACCAGGGAACCCTCGATATGGTAAACACGATTGCGAGCGAGTAAACGTTTGACAATATGGTTTTAGGTATGATTAATGACAATGGCACACACTGAAGTCACTCATATGTCGCCAACATTGTAGTTCCTTTAATGTGTACAGCAATTTAAATAGACCGTTGGTCGGCCGAGCGATCTAAATTTTGTTGTCGGCAACATAATTAGGTACCTACTTAATGTAGGTGGCTAGAAGACTTTGATGTGTCCTTTGTACAAAATCTAGTCATATTACTCGTATTAATGACAGAGCGAGCGAAGCGTCTTTTCGTTTCAGCTATGGCAAAAATATTTTCGTACGTCTCGTCTGTCCGGATGTTCTTGTTCTACTCTAAGTATAGGTCACATTTCTGAACCGGTACTTGTGAAACGTTGTGAACATTTTTAATAATTATAACTAGGATTATGTTCTTATAATGTTTTGGTTATTGGGTAATTATTTGAGGTGTAAGATAAATGTTACAGAAATAAAAACACACATTTTGATGTGGTCTGTTTTATTTTGAACATAAGGATATGTACCGATAAGATGCCTTATATTATAAGAGATCGATAAAGTTTATTTTGGTTAAAAAAAGCAAAAATCCAATTTTAACGGTAACGAAAATGAGCATCGAGACCACGAAAAAGAACATTTTGTTTATTTTTAAATCTTATAATTGTACTATTTGAATGAAAATCCGATCATAATGAGAAAACGAATAAGCATTTTTTAATTAATCAGGTATCAACAGAAATAGACAATCGATATCTATATAAAAAAAAATTAAAACTTGACCACGAAAATGACGACTTCAAATTGTCATTTTTGTAACCTTTTAAATACTATCTAGAAATTACATAATTAAAGTAAGATTAATAACTTCAACTCACAAACCAAAACAGTTTTCAATACCTTCCCCCCCGTGCAGGTCTACGGTAGACCAGAACGAAATTATGTTACAACGAAACAACACAACAAAATGCTCCTCTAAATGACGAAGTTTTCTTTTAATATTTAGATATATACATTTCACACGTACATTCAGGGCAAAATAATTCTTGAACCTCTCGCCAGTTAACAAAATTGGCGACGCACTGGTCATAATTCCTATAACCACACCTGGAGCAAATGTTGTTGACGGTCAACCATTCTTCGTTTAAATCAATTAAATCAATAACGGCATAAACGATTACACTGTAAAAAGCAGAAATTCTATAAAAAGTGTTCTGTATTTTTTCTACTTGTAGGGAAAATCATCTTTTTCGTGGTCTTTAATCAGTTTCGTGGCCCATAGGACCACGAAAATGATGACCACGAAATTGAAAAGCTCTTACTTTCGCGGCTCTGCAGTAAATATCCTATAGGTTTGAAGCAAATTAAATCAATATTGAATAACTTAACTGCAAATGACACAGCACCAGTAAAACATTATATTTATTTACCCAATACTTACCAAGTCGCAACCGTAACGAAAATGACGCTCGATCTTTGACGCAAATCTAACTGAACCTTTATTACATTAATTATAGATAAATAATTATGACTTGCGATAAACATTATACTTCATATTGACGCAGTCTTATTTTCAAAGTTGCTTATAGTTAAAAAAGGATTTACAGGAGGTTTCACCTCTTTTTTATGTTTTAAATATTACTTAATAAGTGTGGCTACGAAAATGATGGTGTATTTTGGAACAACGGGAAATGTAGAAAAAAATAGTCTTATCAATGTCCTAATTTTTTTATGTTTGCATGCATGGTATATCATATTATGAACATTCAATCCATGTTTTAAACAGCAAGTTTTTCTATACCTTGTATTTTTTACAATACTACAAAGTAATCAGGGATAATCCGAACCTGACCACGTAACTGACTTTTGTGCAGAAAATTTAAGTTATTGTGGAAAAAAAGATAAAATAGAATAAAATGTATTTACCACAAGTTTCAGTGATAATATCCTAAGCAACTTAAAAACAATAAACGATATATTTCTAATTTTATAACTGAAAATTTGAGTCTGAACACAATTGAACCTCTCGAAATAATAACCCTATTCAGCTTTTTGAAATTCGTAACATGCCGACTAAATCCAATTGTAATCTAATTGTAATTGTAATCTTAATTGCTGCGCTGCATAAAGTATTATGCGCTGCATAAATCCCCTTATTTACAAACAAGGCTGTAATGACTTTTATATTTTTTTAGTATGTACCTACCTAGGTACGGTACCGACGTATCTACCAATTAGTTCCTTAATCCTTACATCGGCCAGGTTCGGGTTTAAGCAAGGGGGTTATTATGTACCCAGGGGAATTACCAGAACATACATTGTGGTGTTCATTAACATTCCATGAAAAAAACCCATGCCAAATTGAATGTATCTGGAATTCTGAATAAAGCGGATGTAATTTCGGAATTTTACATGGGTGAACTGATCCCGTGACTCAAACGGTAAGTATACACCTATTATTACCTAGCCTGGATTGATGTGCCACTGCTGGGCTAAGGCCTATCGGGATAAAAAGTACCCTATGTATATTGTTATTCCAAAGATTTAGACCTTGCCTAATCCGTCCAGCAATTTTAGCTTGAAAGAATAACAAACGCACAAACTTTGCATTAATAATATCAGTAGGAATTTCCCAACAAAGTTTCACGTGTATTGCTAAAAATTAATTAAAAGATCGCTTATGATTGCAAAAGTTGAGGTCAGTTAAAATTTCACGCATCCAATATACATTGTGTAGGCAGACTGTCCTATACGGGAATTACGACCCTTGTTAGCCTGTCACCACTTTGTTAACCAGTTTGTCAGGATCACAACCACGCTGCCAACTACGAGAACGCACGATCCCTTTGGTATATTAAAATTTGCTGGTATATTACACTGCGAGAAACTGAATGAATTAATGGTCTGCCGAAATGAGGGCTATCGCGTATGAATTCACCGGTAGAGGCGCTAGTGTAGCGTGAAGTCTCCAAAATGTCAAATCTCATAGTTTTTGAGTGAGCTACGCGGGTTTATTTATAATTAGAATAATTTTGTGAATATTTTGTATTACCTGAAATTAATTATGGCAATTATGCGTTACAGGGCAAATGAATGTCTGTGTTTTGAGACAGTTTTGTCTTTCGGAAACTTTTGTCCTCCCTTTTTTTCCGAACAAAACGGGACTACGCAACACTGTGGTTGCTCGATATTTTTATGGTACGGTTTTAAGGTGCATTAAACATGATTTTAATCTAAACTTTGTTTTCACGCCCGTAATAACATACTTTGAAAGCCACACTTAAAAACCTCACGCAACAGTGGCGCCATCTAGAAAGACAAAATACGATAGCCCTCATTGCAGCAGTGAGGCCATACTCGTAGTTGAGTTAATTTTGAAAGTTTGTTTAATTTTGAATTCTTGATACCTTGAGGTGATTTAATTCGTATTTGGCTATAATGTTGGGCATTCTTCGTTTGCCTACTGAAATTCAACCTTAATAAAAAAAAAACATTTTTACTGCTGGGAACTCTATAATAGGGGAGCGTAACGAGCGTAAGCAAGAAGGGCTTTTTCTTTATCGGTTTACTAATATGTTTCATAAAATCGAATCTCATAATTTCGTTTCTCATAACAACCTGTAGCAGAATCATCATATCACCGAATTACTGTTCGCTATCATTTCTCATAATTTTGTAAAGCCGAATATTAACATCACCTAATATCGATGAGAATAATATTTATATGTTCGAATAGTTGCTATGCAGAAAGACATATCTCATAATATTACTTTGCAGAAGGATAATAAAAAGTAATTATTTCAAGGAATAATCCTTCTTTACATTGTCAATTTTGCATGTAACTAATAAATAAAACAATACTGCTGTATACTTATGTAATCTGTATTTAATTTTCTAATCTAATTAAACTTGCTATATCATTAGCAATTCGGATATAGTTAGAAAGAACTAAATAAAGAAACACACAAGACCCAATACCTCTATACCTTTAAATGAGCAATTCTTGTATATTAATATTATTATGTGTCATTACGGTTGTGAATCTGACACTGGCTCAGTATAATGCTGAAGCGTTAAAAACACCCCAGCGTTGTTTTAATTGTAGTTCTATATTAACCTTTATTGGCAGCAGTAAGATTCTGGCGCTTGGCCGGCCGCTGCCGTGGCACGCTCGCTTCGCTCGCTCGGCTCGCACGCTGTTATGGTTGCAGTTCTAACCTAACCCAACCTACTATGTAGCTGCTGTTCTGTTCTCGTGCTTTGCCTGCTGCTGTTACAGCACGCTTACTTTGCTGGCCTGACTTTAACCTTAACCCATTCTTATGGTAGCTGTTAGTTGCCTTAACTATGTCATTACGCCATGTTAAAGTCAGCGCTATTTAAAATTCCGTGAAAATACAAAAGTCCAAACTAAGTATTTTGCTATGCCGTTATGCCATATAAAAATTGGCGATATTAATGTTCTGCTATGTAATATTCTGCAAAAGTTTATTCGGCGATATGAGTGTTCTGCTATGTAATATTCTGAGAATTGACTATTATTCGAACTGATAACTATGCAAAGTGATGATTATGCAAAAGTATCATTCGGCTAAAAAAAAATGAGATACCTGTTATGCGAAGTGTAATTCGGAGAATCGATATTATGCAAGATAAAGGGAACCCTTCTTTATCCAAGTTCAGCGGATAGTTACTTTGGATGTTTACTGTACTGAAGCATATTAGATGAGTAGGTATGTAACATATATTTCAGCACGTGTGTACCACGACGCAAATCCTCGCGAATTTTTCATGAAGGTCTATACCCCAGTAATGGGCAGAGCAGCTGTCCCTAATGAAAATGGATGTTTTTCCAAATCCATTTGTGATCTGTGGTATCAGAAATAGTAATGGCTGCGCGAGGAGTCTCCCCAGAGCAAAAACTGAAAAGTAAAATCAACTTGGATGCAGTGGACTAGAAATCTAGCGCGTCAAATAGTCCAAAAGCCAGTAGACATTTTAGAGCAGGAATTCAAGGCAGAGTAAAACTTGAATTATAGGTACTTTATAATACCTAAATATGTAACAGACGATTAAAAGTGATGTGGGCCTTAACCGATCCTCAAGATTTTAAATACACATACGCAAGTTTTTTGTGCGAAAAACTAGGGTAAAATAATATGTTTGATGTATGTTGAATAAAAAATATTAATTAAAAATTAGCATCCGAGAAGTATACCGAGTGTGGTCTGTAATACGACCAAATAATTAAAATATTCGTCAAACTGAACAATATTATTATTAATTCAGCGACTTTAAAATATATATTTTTTTATTACACTAAAGTTTATTCGATGAAGTATGTTTTAATTGTTTGCTCGTATTACAGGCCACATCTGGTATAAACAAATAAAGCCAGGTCTTAAACTTAGCCAGGTTTAATTTTAAAAACTTTATCAGAATATTTTTTGTAACTGAAAATCAAAATAATCACAAAAGTCTGCACATAACTCAAAACGGTATTTGTGTAAGAGGTCGGATAAGCTTCATTATCTTTCAGTCTTTGTTTTGTTTTTAAATAATGATATCTTTTACTGAAAATAAGCTTAAAAATGTGTAGGTACCGTTCGACGGTAGGTAACTGACGCCAAGGCAAGCCAAGCCGAAGATGGCGGGACGCGGGACGACCTGTACCCTTAGTGTAAGTCTTCGGTTACAAAATACGTCTCGATCGCGTTCGCGTTAAAATCTCAATTTATATGGAAACACGAACAGCGCCTCTAGCGGATCGTTTGCGATGTTCGTGTTACCATACAAATTTGTAACCGAAAACTTACACTAAGGGCACTGGCCGCGGAACTAAGCGAGTGCCCGAATACAGCTCTGGAGTTGTGGCGGTCTAGAGGAGAGGCCCGCGACCAGCAATGGAACACAGATAGGTATAAGTTAAGATAAAAAGGGAAAACAAGTATGTCAAGTAAAATGGCAACCAGCTCTTGAAATAAAAATGGAAATAGGGACGAAATGAAACCGTTGAAGAGAAATGAAACGAAAATACAGTTTTCAAAGCATCAGTTGTTAGTTGTTTCTAAGCCGTTTCATGGTTACGCTTGTAAGTAATGTCGTGTACTATTCGCAGTGAAGTGTTTATTGCATCGTTTGAGACGCCATGTTTCTAGTTAGTGGAATTGGAGTTTACTTTCGTAAAGCAAATAAGAACGAACAAAAATATTTACATGGAATAACGCACGCACCATCAGCATATTTTAATAAGCTATCGCCAGGTTAGACTTCGCTCAGTGTCTCAAACGAATATGTGAGTTTGAAAAATGATCACTCATAACTAGTCATAATATCCATTTATAAGCGTTCATTGTGGTTCATGTAATATGGGAACGTTAAATGAACACGCTGTAGCGTTCAAGGTACAGTCGAACGAATGAATCACGTACCAGGGTAGAACCTTTGTGTTACTAACGTCATTTTCACATCCCATAAATCCCAAAGACATCTTAGCAAAATTGTTTATGAAAATAAACAAAACTATATGTTTGTTTGTGAATTGTTTTGGAATATGAACGCTATGTTAACAAATAAAGATACTTTGACTTTGAAAGTTTTTTGATAATGTCCCCGATATATGTTTGATTAATACGGATATATGTATTATGGTATATTTATATACAGGCTTAAAAATATTCATTTAAGTTCTGAATATGAACGGTATGGCTACTTCGATTTGTGGTCGTATCTCTGTAGATTGCTGTAATAAAATTGGGATATCTTTATTTTACAACTCGTCTCCACGTTTCTAAATGCCCACTAAAAAAAAGGTCGCAGCGAACCAATCTAAAATTTATGGCTATCTTTGCCGGAAATAGTACATATTTCCTACGTTCTGTGAATACTCTTTCATAGTCTTTTAGCCACAGGGCTTAACTACTAATAGTATTAACTATCGTAAGGCTCGTCGTGATTGAAACTATCTATTTTCATCATCATCATTATATCACCTAAAAGACTTAAACTGCTGGACAAAGGCCTACACCAATGAGTTCTACTACAACTATCTTGTCATGGAACTCTGGTTCCTGCAGCCTTTACCAGATCGTCGGTACATCTTGTTGGGGGGGGGCTTTCATGCCATGCCAGTTGTCTAAAAGGCTACTAAAAGTGAACAATATACGCTGTAAACCACATTTACTAAAAACCAGTGTTAAAGATGTCCAAACTCTTGGAGTTGTTGTGATAGAGGTAATGAGTCCGGGCTCGAAGCCACGACTATCTTGGGACAAACCAATAGGCTACCACTAAGTTAAATGAAACGGCGTGGTTTCTACGGATAAAGTTTCACTTGACGTGATTAAAAAAAACTACGTCATTTGACATCTTTTAGCGACCGCTAAATGACAGCACCACTATAATTGGGGCAGTCATAGTTTCCGATTTCAACCATATTCTATTCTCTTTTCGGGTCCTATTTGCGCTTTAAAGATCTAGTGATTTGTTGGTGTTAAATATTGCCATGATCGTAGATATAAGAGCGTTATAAAGAGTACTGATGGAATCGTGTCAACCAGCAACGTCGTATGCAAGTAATGTTTATTCATGCTGCCTCCATAGAAGCGGAGGTAAATGAGTTTGACACACAATTTGAACGCTTTCTAGACAATCTAGACTTAGAACGAATAATATTTTTCTAATTTTTAACCCCACGAATTTTGTGGTGGCACGGAATAGGGTATTTGACTCCACCAATCAATTGTCAAATTTTATGAGTTGTCAAAACGCGATTCCCCGTAGACTTTGTGTGGTACAAAATAGTGGACTGCGAGGATAGACGTAGCTAATTCAATTGGCTGACTATTCACTTATATATAGGTAAGCTATCTCCACTAAATAAATGTGTAAAAAATTAAGTTTTCCGTCATCATTTTATAGTGTGATTTTCTTACATAAAGAAGTAGAAATTATAAAAATCTCTTATTGTTGCCAAATGTTTTCTTTGCTTGCAACACTGTTGTTTACATGCAATAATCGACAACCAGAGAGAAGAATACTAAGTGAATTAACTCAGCATTTTCCAAATATTTTGATTGAAAGGCGCCAGTAGTTAATGTCAACTTAAATTCAAAACATACGGGGTGTTCCCGTACGCGGAAAGGGCGTGGAATTTACTTATTAAACGTAGGGTTTGGGCTCGCCCTAAGGGTGACCGAATTATTGCGTCGCACTGCGGAAACCGTTGTTGTCTCAATCTGGAATTGGAACAATCTTGGTTAAATTACCCGCTAAGTTTGTACTAGATCGTCGAGATTACCTGAGAACGTAAAGCTTTCTCAGTAAATCTGATGTCGGACCGGCTACGGGCTGAGCAAACAATTAGATGAGAGCGAGTCCGATGCTGTCTCTTCGTGTAGTACTTGTATTTAATCGATGATTATGTACCTAATCCAACAAGTGCATTGGCTAACAAAAGTTTAATCCACTTCACTATCGTTTTGTTCTGCTATTTTTAAGAAATAGGGATAGGTAGTTATATTAGTTTCATATACAGGATGTAACATTCATATCGGTCAGTATAGTAAAGTCTGAAAGTATAATACATACATATGAAGATCCGTTCTTAGGAACCATGTAATCGATTTTAATAACAAGAAAAACTGCATCCATACATTTTCAAAAACTTGTACTCAGATTTTTTGAATAATTAAACTTACATTATTAAAGAATATGAAAACCAATGCATTTTATTCATTCTAGATATCGTACTTCATAGTAACATTTATTGCTTATGACCTGCACTACCGATATCGAAATAGAAATAATGTATGTTTTATTTTTCAAAATGACCGGGTTCGATTCCCGAACTGAGTAAGTTTTTTTTATTGTAAATGCATGAATGAAGTCTCTCTCTCTCGCACCGTAGGATCGTTCAGGGAGGGTTGAAGAAAATGTGGCTCACACCTTCTCCGTAAATGTTGAAAACATTAACTATTATTATTGTTATTATTATTATTTTTGCTTATTGTATTGGTACAAATTATTCTTATTTTGTTTGCATATGCATATATTTGTACATAGTAGTGTATTTTTATGTTAGGATTCTTTTATAGATTTGTGTAAGTATTATAATATTTAAAGCAATGTATTGTAGCTTCCACTACCTATTTTAATTTTTAAACTCACTTTTTGCCTGTCTCTGACTGAATGCTCCTCTCATCCACTCAAAGGTTGACTGGTAGAGATCCCTTAAAGGGATAAGTTCGCCTTTGTACATATATTTCATTGTTTGTCATCTGTGTTTGTTTACTTATTTTGTACAATAAAGAGTTTACATACATACATGAAGTTTTTCTTCTTATTAAAATCGAAGACATGGTTCCTATAAGAACTGATCTTCGTATCTCTTATAGTTTCAGACTTTCCCATACTGACCGATATGAATGTTACACCCTCTGTATTTGATCTACAATAAAGTTATTAAAAACTCAAAATCCAAATGTATGCGTGATTTGGAAATAATTTTAGAAAATGTAAGTTGGAGTACAGATGAAAAGTACTCACATGCTTATAATAAGTTACGAGGAATCAACCTATCCCTTTCGATTAGAACCCAGCCGATACGATTGTGCGGGTTAATTACATTTGAATTTGACTTTGACATGGATTGTATACTTATAAGGTCCACTGTCATAACTCTTACATTTGAATTTTGAACTTGACATGGATTGTATACCTACTAGATGAAAACCCGGCTTCGCTCGGGTAAAATGTAGACTCGTAATAATATGTTTGAAAAATTTTTTGCCAGTAAAGACTGTCGTACTTATCGAAAATCTGACGTATATTCCCAGCCTTAATTATAATCACAAATACTTTAACGGCTAACCTACGTATCGGTATTTCACCAGTAGATATTTCTCCTAAATCTTATTTGCCCAAATAACTACGTAGTCAGTCCAAAGTTCTGTCACAAATGAAAATAATGATAAAAAAAAAGTACCAATCAGTTTTTAATAAATTATATACCAAGTTAAAGTAACATTTAATAAAAAAATAAAATTACTTTAAATTATTCAAAATGATTTTCTTTGTTTTTAATAAAGGCCTTAATCGGCGCAGCCAGTCGTCTATCGCAGCACGCACCATTTTCATGTCTATTTCAGCGACTGCTTTTCTTAAAGATGACTTCAGGCTCTCCAATTTTTTATGGGGTTTAGCACAGACCTTCCCCTCTAAGACCTGCCAAATTTTAAAGTCCAGAGGATTAAGGTCCGGACTGGAGGATGGCCAATCTTCGTGTCTTATAAAGTCGATTTTTTGACCGTCAAACCAGGCTTGAGTGGTCTTGGCTTTGTGTGCTGGCGCAGAATCCTGCTGGAACACAAAATTATGTCCTGAAAATAGCGTGTTGGGCAGATCTTTGCATGCTTATCCTAAACGTCTCTTGGTTCACTTTCGCACTGATTTTGACCCCTTTTTCGCAAAAATGAACCTCAGTTGGCCCGTAATAAGATCAGAGAATACTCTTCAGAGCTCCTAGCGTACACTCTATCATTCTGTTTAGGTATTGTACTTCTCTTCAATATCGAAAATCTTTTCGTCTGTAAAGAGGATATCACGATGTCAATTTTTCGCGTACCGCTTTAACAACTTCCGGGATCTTTTAAGCCTTATTGTTTTTAGACGGGCATTAAGTAAGTGCCCACTCTATTTTTTGTATGCTCGTAGACTAAGATCGTTTAAAACCTTTTTGACTGCTTTTCTCCTGACACCCATCTGCAAAGTCATCAACTTCTGTTTCCGGACAGGATTTCTTGCTATGCGCGCCTTGATCGCTTTGATCACTGCTAGTGTTCGTACGGAGCGAGGCCGGCCAATTCTTTTCTTGTCCTCAACACTGGAGACTTCATTGTACCTATCAATAGTACGGTACACAAACCTAAGCGTTATATTTAAATTTTTGAGCAACTTGAAAATGGTACTTGGCGACTGCCCACAGCGGTGCAATGCTAAAACAGCTATTCAGTTTTCTTTCAATGTCCACTCGATCGTGAGAAATTGCAGCGAATGACTGTTTATCGTTTTAAAATAATTGTCAAACATTCAAAAATGGAATTCAATCAAATTTTCTTAAAATCATGTTCTAAATTTAAAAATAATGTGCCAGTGACAGAACTTTGGGACCAACTACATATGATGTCTCTGTCTCATAATCAAAGAAATTAGACCTAAAGGGCCCCATATACGGTACGATTCGTCTGTACGATCGATCTGATGAAAATCGACGAATCGTACCGTGTGTGGGGCCCTTAAAAGGTCACAATGGAGAACGAAATGCAAACCTGTGACACCTGTGACACGTGATGACGTGACACTAACGCCACTTTGATGTGATGATGACTTTGACATGTTTACTTCGCAACGCCATTATATAAGTAGTAATTTATTCAAGTTTATATTGAAAATACTCGATAATCCGAATTTTCCGCCTACAGGTTGTCGACTCGGATTGACTAATTTTTTACGCTCTTCAATTTGATGTGCATTTCGTTCGAGTCTACCGTACCCCTTGACGAAATTATTAATATAGATAAGGTCCACTGTCATAAGTCTTACATTTGAATTTTGAACTTGACATGGATTGTATACTTATAAGGTCCACTGTCATAACTCTTACGTTTGAATTTTGAACTTGTCATGGATTGTATACTTATAAGGTCCACTGTCATAACTCTTACGTTTGAATTTTGAACTTGTCATGGATTGTATACTTATAAGGTCCACTGTTATAACTCTTACATTTGAATTTTGAACTTGACATGGATTGTATACTTATAAGGTCCACTGTCATAACTCTTACATTAAAATTTTTGAACTTGTCATGGATTGTATACTTATAAGGTCCACTGTCATAACTCTTAAATTTGAATTTTGAACTTGTCATGGATTGTATACTTATAAGGTCCACTGTCATAACTCTTACATTTGAATTTTGAGCTTGACATGGATTGTATACTTATAAGGTCCACTGTCATAACTCTTACATTTGAATTTTGAACTTGACATGGATTGTATAGGTACTTATAAGGTCCACTGTCATAACTCTTACGTTTGAATTTTGAATTTGTCATGGATTGTACACTATTGGGTCCACTGTTATAACTCTTACATTTGAATTTTGAACTTGACATGGATTGTACAATAATAAAGTCCATTGTCTTTTTATACTCGGCTGGGTTCGAAAGGGCTATGACATCAACTTTACTGACACGAAAAATTCTAGTAAGAATTGGATTGATAGGTTGTTGTTCCATATTTTATATCATGTTTTATAATATAGAACTTGTAGCCTCCTCAGTAGAAAAAACCGGCCAAGAACGTGTCGGACACGCCGGAATAGGGTTCCGTAGCCATTACGAAAAAATTAAGTAATATTTTTCTAAGGATTTCGTATTTTATACGGAATCTTCCATAGTTCAGGTATATTTTATACCTCAGGCTACTATTTACTCTTAAACTACAAATAATTCTCAAGCAAACTTAACCGCTATAGTTTTCCTTGAAAGTTTGATATACTTACTACCATCCTGATTTTTTCAAAATTTTACACCTACCGCTTTGGATTTCAGAGGGGGGGGGGGACGCTCGATTTTCATGAAAATTTGCACTTTAAAGTTGAATATTTCGCAAACATATCGCTGAATCAAAAAATCGTCTTCGCAACCCTGTTCGCAACAATGTTTTTAAAAGACCTATCCAACGATATCCCACATACAGGGTTGGATGAGGAAAAAAAATCACTCCTACTTTACGTCTATGGGAGGTACCCTAAAATTTTTTTTTTTTAGTTTTTTATTGTACCATTTTGTCGGCATAGTTTACATATATATCCGTGCAAAATTACAGCTTTCTAGTATTGATAGTCCCTGAGCAAAGCAGCGGACGGACGGACAGACAGACAGACAGACAGACAGACAGACAGACATGGCGAAACTATAAGGGTTCCGTTTTTGCCATTTTGGCTCCGAAACCCTAAAAAGGTGTTATAAATGAAAAAGATAGGCATTTAATTTTCTGTCAGCTTTGGCTAATCCCATTTTCAATAACAGACTAAGTATTTACTTAATAATCGTTTAGCAAACGAACAAATCGCGTGCCTGACGTATTCTGATTTCCACTGATCAAAGATACGATCGAAGCACAGTAAGGCACGAAGGCATAATTAGCCATACGGATAAATTATTACCTTAATCCGCTAGTAAATATTCGACCCTCAATATCTTCCACCATTCAATAACGTGATGTGATGAGATGAACTTGAAAAATAGGCAATGAAAACTCAACAAATAACAAAGCATATTCTAGGCTTCGCCCTCTTCGGAACTCTTACTTGCCAAGCAAAAAAAAAAACACTTTTGGTGCCGTAATCACAAATTTGTTTGGTGAGCGTAAAATGAAACCTCTTCTATATGTACCCCGAACGCTGCAAAATAAATACTTTTTGTTTACTTTGTAACTGAATTCAAGATTCATTCAATTGTTTTCCGCTGTTGTGAGCCTGCGGTACAATTATATAATTTGTAGTCGTAAAACGGAGGTGTGCCGGGCCCCTCGTAAATTTAAGGCGAGACAGGGTTTCAATAAAGTTCCCGGCACGCAGTTCCTTTACCCGATGGACAGGTGTGTACTTGATATATCAAAATAAGGTTTCGCGTAGGCTCTGAAATAAGTTACAAAATATAGAGGTTTTCTACCCTACTTATTGTTTAAATATTCATAGATTTTATTGATACGAAGGTCGAAGTTTGATAAAAATATTGTGTTTAACAGTTACTGTAAAGTTTTATGCGTGTTTCGTATGGTTTATGCATGTACATTCGATAGCTAAATTATAATTATACCAACTTGCTTAAAGCTAAAAGTCTAACCCCCTTATTCATAAACGACAATCAAACCTATTTTAGTTAAAATGCCGCTAAAATTCGTTTGTCCTTATCTGTCACTTCGACATTTGTATTGTTAGAAAGGGACAAAGCATTTGTTAGTTAACATAGGCTTGTTAAGTTTTATGATAAGGGGGTAAGTACCTACATTAGACACTTTTAAAAGAAGCTTTTAGTTCCTAGATGATTGTTTCAGGGGTACTTAAATAGGGGTTTTTTTCCGGCAAGTATTTGTAAAAAAGATCATGCTTTGGATTATTTTTTTATGAAAACTAAAGACAATACCCATTCTAAATCTAGCGTGGTCAAAGTTCATGCGAGTTGCCCTGCCGTTGTGCTAATAAAAGAGCGATGGTAATGACGTTTAACTGAGTGACTAAAAAGCACTGACGCTCACGATCAGACAGGTATGATATGTTTCATTAGACGACCACCTAACAAAGAACCAAAGGTTAGGCGACGATAGGTACTGAGTGCATTTAACTCGACTTCGTAAAAGCATCGAGTATGTAGGATTAATATTTCATGAGGCAAGTGAACGGTTCAAATGGAACTCCAGCTCAAAATATTCTTTTATTCAAGGCAGAAATAAAACATGGCCGCCGTTTTATCGGCGTCTCGGTTTTGTTGTCAGATTTACTCGTGGTTTACTTAATCGGATTAAAATTTATTGCAACGTCTGAGGCGGACCGCACTCACTGAATATGATGACTACGCTGGAACCATTCAAACGGTGATCCAAAGAATCTTTTAAACACGGCTGGTGAATGACAAAATTTATTGAAAATACTCTAACATACATATAAATAAAAGCGTATCATGTTAGGATTCACTGAAAAGGGATCTTCGTGGCCCAAACCTTTGGTGTGATGGATGGAGATTACTTTTGGGGCCTCTTAGTTTTCACGCGTTTTTTATTCCGGCTAGCTACTTGGCGCGAGTCGGGCGTCGTCGGCTGCGCGGTAACATTTCGATCCAGCATACTCTTGAATTTATAGAACCCGATCTCTTTAACGTTGCTCTGCCGGGTGGTGCGTTTCACTGACACCGTAGACGCCGCCGGTTCCAGTTCTATCTTTGCCTTGGATTCGTTTCGTTTATTTTGCTTTGGCTTTGTGTTTTCCTTCTCCTTCGTTTCTTTAGTCATTATCAAAGTACTTTATGCACTTTAACTTATTTATATCATAAACGAAAAAGCCAACGAGATTCTATTAAATGTTTTTGACATTTTTAAACCTGACGTTTGTTTTTTTTAAATCTAGCCGACCAAGATGCATACCAAAGGCCGAAAAGTTTACATGCCGACTCTTCTAAAAAGTTATGAATTTTGTTTATCAAAACCACGATCACAACCGATTTTTATTTGTACCTATCTAGTAATATAACATGATCTTAATAGTTTTCCTAGGCCAGTTTCCATGCCTTGTTATGCTTCTTTATCTACCCAATTATGTAAATATTTGATGCTTTGCTAGGTCGCATCGAGAATGCATGCACCATCCGAGAATCCTTTGTTGCGGCTGCAGTAGGCTCATTCGGTATTCGACACACGATGAAGAAAATAACATAACACATATCATATACAGTCGAATACAACCTTCTCATTTTGGTGAAGTAGATTAAAAAAGGAATGAAAAAGAACAATCCAATTACTTCTTTGACGATAAAGCAATAAATCATACATATTCACCTAAATTAGATAATTTCCACGAATGTTCACAAACATTTCCAGAAAAAAAATGCAATACGATGCTGGGGCGACTTTTATCTATTATATCACACATAGACATTTAGTGCAATGGTATTTCTTTCCGTATACGTACATTTTAGTCCATTTAAATGCAGTAGATAGGTACCTACTTGTCATGTAAAAATAGCGAAAGTGTAAGAAAATGATCTAAAACGAAATCTAGGGTAAAGGTAATTTAGAAACTAAGTTTTTCCAAGCCTTAATTTTCCATAATAGGTCAAACGTATAATTTTCATGGCGTGACGACAAATATTTGGTCGAGAGGGATTAAGCTGCGACAGAAATAGGTGGAAATCGATCCGTGACGTTCCTACTGGGCTTGATTCAAAACTATGAACAACTTGAATAAATAATGCGTTCGGTTGGAGACGTTGCTTCCCTGTCACACGCGGGTGACTGGTACAAGGTTTGGTTGATATCTAATTATATAGTTAGACCAATTTCCGAGATAACTTTAAATAGTGCCCGCCCGAAAGTAACATTTGCAATCGATACTGAAAGCGACAGTGAAACTTTATTCGAGGGCTCTAAATATTGTATATTTTATAAACTTGTGTGCAGTTTAGCTTTTGTAAATATATACTTCTTTTTACACAGAAATAGGCTTGCGTTTGACTACAATCACGCCGAAGGAAAGTAAAAATGTGGACTAAGATGAAACACGCTTGCCTAATGAATACCCATTCATCCTATAGATTTGACGACGGCCAGATTGTAGCGATCATAGAACACAGAAGCTGGCAGAGCATTC
>NC_133491.1:7944165-8078349 GCF_025370935.1 Choristoneura fumiferana
TTTATACTGCCCTTAGTGATCTACTTTAAGTATCTAAAACTAGATGAGTTTCGCTTATGATTGAAAAAAATGAACGCTTTATCTAAATTGTACATGAGTGCAACTCGACCAAGTCTATTATCTCTATACAATGTAAAAGAAAATTAACTATAAGTCGATGTAAATAGTAAAAAAATGCACTACACGAAAAGCAAAAACTGCCTTAAGTAAGTTCACATCTCACGATATAGCCTTATTTTGTACCTTAGTATAATGAGATATTAATGTACATGAAGGTAGAATAAAATATCACTTAAAACTGTTTATTGCTTATTCAAAATCTGTCTAGCCCGCCAACTCTCCCGTACCAATTTGGAACATCAACAAGTATATACCTAAATACTTGTTGATGTCCACCTCGAGATGGATGGATGACCTGGTAAATTAGCCCGGGTTCACGCGGATGCAAGCTGCTGCCAACCGAAGCACTGGAGGTCTATGGGGAAGGCCTATGTCCAAAATGGACGTCTTACGGCTGAGATGATCATGATTATGAATAAACGCTTAACTACTCGTACCTAATCAATAAATTAAGAGTCCCAACAAAATTCTTTTGACTTATCTCTCACAAGTTTCTTCTAAACACTTATGGATGTAGGTACAAATTGGTACAAATCTAGCTTGTGTAATTTCCCATAAATAAAAGCACGAATTGTCAAGTCGTGCATTATACTGGAAGAGATCCCTTTAAGGATAAGTTCGCCTTTGTACGTCCTATTATCTTGTTTATTCGTTAATTTCATATGTACAGTAAAGAGTTTACAGTACAATACAATCGTTATACACTCTGAACGACTAATACGAGTAGTATCTATCTACTCAGTCGTACATTAGCCCGCCCGACATTATTTTTCGCCATTTTTCAACAACTTAGCGCCAATCCATATTTTCGATCGTAAATAACTGTATGCAACACTAAACTTATAAGTTACTTTTACTTATTGTTTAAATAGACAAAAAATACTGATTTAATTATAATCACTGCTGCTGCGCTCACTCATTGTTTCTCCTATACTGTAGGTAGGTACAGTCAAGGGCAAAGATATCGACACGCCAAAGTTACAAAAAATGTATACCTACGCGACCTTATGCACTTAACATTAAGCCGTGTAGACATATTTTGCAACTTGGCCGTGTCGATATCTTGAATTCTTATTATATAGGTACACATTGGGAGTGTGTGCGTGTGGCGCAGCTCACACTACACCTCTCCCCTGGGAAAAGAAAAAAAAATTGTTAGATTTTTTTTTTACAAAGTAGTAAGTTTCAAAATAAAGCAAACACACAAGTAACAATTTTAAAAAAATATATAATTATATTAAGTAGGTAGTAAATTTGTGCTTGAATCATGAAATTCAAGAAACAAAGAAATAGACTTATTTTTTTTTTTGACAATAGCTTATACAGGGCGCTAGCACGCTTATGACTAAAACGAAATGTAAAAAAAAAACTTTTGCTTAGGTACTTCTAAATTTGCACTCTTTGTTGACGAGACTTCGATTATTTAGTAAATTATAATGCAGTCACTATAAAATCAATGAAATTAACGTTATTAGTAGGTACTTTATTTTAATAGAAATTATCTAAATGATAAAATTTATTCTTAATTAACCTTAACTGTCCATAAAAAAAATACTGACTACGTACTGTTCGAATGTTCGGTACTGTGCTCTCTGATTACTTCTCTTTATCATAAATATATAACATAACAACTTAAAAAACTTTTGGCTCGTAAATTCTTCGTCTTGTACCATTTTTTTAAATGTCTTTTTCCTTATATACTTTCTTACATAATCATTCTGTACTTTCATATCTTCTAATTATAACTCATTTCATACATCTTATACTTCATATATTTATCAGTGTGCTACTTGGCATCACTCGTCATTCAAGGTCAAGGTCCACAACACATTTATACATTTCGTGTCCGGCCGGACTTTTACTCATTATATTATATTCATTTGTTCAGGATATAAGGATATTTTTTTTATACTTTCGTGCGCGTACATTCATAAATATTCATTTATAATAACATTTATCAGGTAGTTCATTTAACACTTCCTTTCTTTTTTTTCAATCATACCATGTGTCCAAGAATCGTCACAGTGGTAGCTCGACCAAAACATCATGATCCAATTTCAAGGATTCAGCTACCTGCCCTTATATCCTGGTGGACCTTGGATTATAAACTTCTCCTATCCTCTCAGAAAGAAAAACGCATTCAAATATCTCACAAATACTCATTCATTTAAAAAACTTCAACTCACAAGAGTTCCATCAACTTTTAAGAGTGGCCTTCTTAACAGCTAATGATAATCCTGATTGTTTCCGCTTTCCCAACCACATACCTAGCATTAAGCTCTCTTCAAAATCATACGATATCCTAATCAGTCAAAACTTTTCCTTTCCTAATTTAATACATAAACGCCATTCATGACTCAATACCTGCTTTACTTACGTTTCCTCTTATCTCATATTCAGATCATAAAATCATAATCATAACCATTTTAGGACCAAAAAAAAAAAAAAGAACTACGTTGTATTAATAAACTGACTTTTAACAAAGTCTTAAAAAAATAGCAAGTGTATAATATTTGTTTCGGTAAAATACCTTTAAATTATCTAATTACTATTGAATTTAGCACTAATAATTTGAAATGGAAGCCAGGGATCAAACTAGCAACAATAACAAATTATTTTCGGATCATCCTTTTTATCCGTCTGCAGCTGAATAAAGAGGACAATCATGGCTATTAAAATAATTTTAATAAATAATCAAACATTTATTTTTAAACTGACAAGTTCATGTAAAATATATCATAACGTTGTAATTAAAACATGCATTAAAGAGCGCACAGTACCTCATTTACCTAGTGAAATGTGAGACGAAATAACACACCTCACATTCCGATCCATACTTGATGACCTATATGGAATCATCAAGCTAAGCGCTGGGAATCTAAACAATGATACTCCTCTTATCTATTTAAGACTGCGTAAAGTAAAAGTTTTGTTTCTTTGAGAACGCAAATATATTATCTGAAAAACTCTGAAATTAGTAGAAACTCGTCAACAAGCGGCTTTGATGTTACACTTATGATTATATTATTTAGCTTAAATGTAGCACATGACTAATAAAAAAAAACAATTATTAAAAAAAACCTTCTACAGTCCTGTAAATAGTTATCCGACAACGAAAACACATACTGCAAATATACCTTTCCAAACGATGTTATAAAAAAAAACCATGCTTTTGTTGGCTCCTCACGGACACTTGTAGCTCCTTGCAGTGTGTCCTTCCATCAGCTCGCCCTCGACGCCGTCCTCTAGCTGCTGCATGCCGAAACCTCTCCAACAAGTTCTTGCAGCAAACCTCCATAAGTCTTTTTTATTGGTTTTCTTCTCCAATTCTTCATGTTTCTCTTATAAGTAGGTTTCTTTTCTGTCCTACTTATATTTTACTTTCTGATTTATAAATTCATTTCTTACTTTAGTTTATTAAGTTATATCCTTATTTATTTTCTCTTCAATTTCTTCATTCCTCTTTTCATAGCTTTAAGTATTCTTCTCTTCTTACTTCATCTCATTTTATTCACATTTTCTTCTTATTTTATCTTATTACTTCCTTCATTTCTTTTATTCAGTAAATTCTTCATATTTAATGTTAATTTTTTCTTCTTTCTTCAGTAGATTATTTTTATTTTCTTCTTAATCGTTCTGTCGTTTATTTCTTGATTTTTTCCTTCGCCCTTCTCTGTGTTAATTTTCAACAGCGTTTTTTTTTCTTAACTTCCTAAATATTTATTATTTATCTTATGATAACTGCTTAGTTCTATATTCTTCCATCTTCTTGCTTAAATTTATTTTCTTAATTAATTTTATAATATTTTAATTAATAGTAGTTAAAGTTATGTTTTTTTCATTGTCCGTAAAACACTTATAAAGTTCACATCTTTTCACTTCTTCTTCTAGTCTTTTCACTTCATTGATATAATAAGTCCGTTAACTAATACTGGTGGCGCAGCGCGCGCCGCGCCGCACGAGGCAACGGCACTGGCAGGGTCGCCATGTAAGGAGGCGATCGAGGAGACGAGTCAAACTCACGAATGATGCGTAAATACTCTCTATTAACATAAATGAATTCTTATTATATAGGTTACACATTGGGAGTGTGTGCGTGTGGCGCAGCTCACACTACACCCTTGACTGTACACTAACTCAGATAAGCCGCTTTCAAAATTCGCTTACAATGACTTTTATTTTGACAAACACGAAGCAAGTCGCAATCGCAAGTCTACCAATCATACCCTCACCAATCTACCAATTTAGTTCGCCGATTCAATGCATTTCATTCCATTGAGAATGAAATTAGTAGGGAATTAAAGAGTTGTAATTTTAAAAGCTTCTTTGATTGATGAAGGGTTCAAAATATGATAAGGACTAAACACGGCTACACTTCTTGCCTGCCATCGGGAGTTTCACTCAAAATGCCATCAATCATCCTACGCTTAAGTGACAAATTGCTGTATTTTTATGTTGTTAGTGGAGTATTTGGAAGGAAAGTGCTCTAGGCTGTTTTATCTACTAGGTATAAGAATATTTACTTTGTTTTCCTCATGTTATCCTTCAGAAACATAACCTAATTTAAAATATGCTACCCGTTTTCGTACCTTTTCTTAATATAAATTAAAAACTGTTTTGTATCTTAGTAGGTAAGAATAAAGTAGGTACCATTCATTAACGATTAATTGGATTGTCTGTAATATTATAATAACATGAATGACATGAATAAAAGTTATTCTGATAAGTCTAACGCCGTTTTTTGGCGGCCCACTGTATTTCACGACCTGTGGAACCTTTTGTAAGTACTTGCAATACAATACAATACAAATATTCTTTATTGATCACCAAAAGCAGTACAGAAACATACTTACATACATACATACTTACATATATACATGCTTACATACTTACTTAGTAAATATAAAATAATCCACTTCATCATCTCCAGCCTATGTATCTATAGGTTCCTTGGATTTGTACAGGTTTCATCACGATATTTCCCAGCGCCCGCTTTAGCCCTTGATCAGTGTAGAGCCAAATTGGTCTACTCTACATTACTTCCGCGACTCTCAAAAGGCGCCAACAAAATTTTATTTTGCACTGGAGACTGGCGCCTAAAGTGACCGCTCCTCTTGCTCTACCCCAAGACTGGCGCTGATGTTTTCTTCGCCTTCATTCAACTCAGGGGTGTACTCGCGATCGAACCCGCGATCCTTTGCAGGTCATAGGTCAAATCATTATAAAACGCGAAAGTGTGTAAGCCTGTTTGTCTGTTTCTTTGTTACCTCATCACGTCTAAACCGGTGAACCGATTTAGATCAAATTCGGTATACAGATATTTTGAGTCCCGGGAAAGGACAGGATAGTTTTTATCCCGCAAAATTGCATAGTTCCCGTTGGGGTTAGCGATAAAATAATTCCACGCAGACGCAATATGCTAGTTAAAGTAGAAAGGATGTAGTTTCACCAAAAGTGAAAACGATGAAAAAACAAGACAATTTACCAGCCCCTTAAAAGAACAAACCGAATTTACAAAATAAACAATTTAGCTATATTAAGCAAAGCTTCACGAAATGCTAAAAAGAAACAGCGGTAACGGTCGAATCCGGCGTAAATGCAACCGTATACGGCCAAATGATAGACGCTGATTACAAGCATTCGCAGTAATCCACTCTATTATAGGGGCCACAGTCAGTCTCGTGTCCGCCCGATATTGTTTCCCGAGGCTGCGGTAATAGGATCATTAAACGAGCGCGGCGGACATTTGCGCGGGAAATGGCCCATGATAAATGGGCACAATATCTACCGATGTTTTCAGGAAGCGCTTGCTATACTGCGACCATTTTTTTTCCATTACAACCTGAACATAATAAATGTTCAGCGCGACCAAATGATTCTTCATTTCAGTCATTACGTGATGCTGGAATCTAAAATGCCTTATGTAGCGGGCGTCCTCGTAATGGAGTAGAAGAAAAGGGCAGGTTCCAGGGCAATAAAGCGTATAATCATCCAATACACACACGAGCATAAACACACCACATTTAGAGTTTAGGGTACAAAGAATATTATATAATATTCAGACAGAAACAGAGTTTAGAAAAAAGAGCGTCACACACGAAATTGTAAGCTTAGCGTCTAGCAGTTCTCGGAAGAAGAACATGGCGCGTGCCCAGAGACAAGATATCAGAGTGGGGAGAAAATAAATTATACTATTGGCTAAAACGCGCGGGCACGCGAACGGTTCGAGCGCGGCGAGAGCGGGCAACATAACCGTCGCTCGTGCAGTCCCTAGCTGAGCCGTCAGATGGCGCTACATACTCCCCCTCCAAGCCGCCAACACGACCCGTGGGTGGCTTGGCCACAGTGTCCCTATTTCGGTCAGTTTTAGGTCTACCCCTGGGTCTATGAGGTTGTACAGGTCGGACAGTATCGCCTGGAGCGGACACAAAGGGAGTGAGATCATGAGTATGGAACTTACCCACAATCGCCTTGGTGTCACGATCTGAAACACAAAAGGTGGTAGGACTAAACACTTTCGAAATAACGTAGGGACCGTCGCGTTTAGGCATAAATTTCCTGGTCTTTCCTTGACTGGCGTTGCTGCGATGATGAGAGGCCAACAGTACTAAGTCGCCCACCTGATACTGCTTCGAGGGTCGGCGTTTGTTATCCGCATCATCCTTACGCCGGTCTTGCTGTGTTTCAGCCTTCTCCTTGACCTCTTCCCATCGGTTAATGAAGTCATTAAGGTAGGGCGTTATCTGAGGCACGTAGTTGTCTTTCGACATTATACTGCGCAGATCACGTCCAGCTTCAAATGGCGTCCTCATTTCGCGCGCGAACATCAGGTAAGCCGGGCTGCAACCAGTGCTGGAACAATTAGCACTGTTCAACGCGAAGCGAACTTGAGGCAGGAATTGAGGCCATGACCGATGGTTTTCTTGGACGAGAATAGAGAGTAACGTCTTCATATCTCTATTTTTACGTTCTGCCGGGTTGGCTTCGGCATGAAACAAGGGTATGAGGTTCTGCTTGATATTCAATATGTGCATCACCTGCTGCATCACCGCAGACACGAACTGGACGCCGTTATCTGAAACTACGCGTCGGACGAAACCGTAGCGTAAGAGATATTCTTCAATTAGAAGCTTCGCACATACCTCAGCTGTCGCCTCACTCAGCGCGTACAGCTCGATCCATCTGGTGGCGGTATCTTCGATGAGGAATATCCAACGCGCTCCCCTATCCCTTCAGGTAGCGGTCCAAACAGGTCCATCGCCAGAACTTCTCCTCGCTGGTTTAGGACGGGCGTCTGCAACAATCCCGGTGGCTTGGTGTTGGCAGGTTTGTATTTCTGGCATTGAACACAAGACTTGATGTGCTCCATTACAAATCGGCGCATACCTGTGAAATAGTATAGACGACGGAGGCTCTGCAACGTCCGCTCCACTCCCTGGTGTCCCGCAGTCGGCTCGTCGTGATGCTCCTTGATGACGGTGTCCCTCATCGACGCCGGAACTACCAGCTGCGCCTCCTCGGCATCAGCGTCAGCGTCGTATCTGAAAAGAACACCTTGAGACATAACAAAACCGCGGTCGGCCCAGCGAAGGTTCGCTAGCTCGTCGTCGCTCTCGATGTCGTTGATAATCTTCTTAAAGATCTGGATCGTCAATTTGCTGCTGTCGCAGGTCCGACGGAGTCGTAGTAGGCATATCCACTACGGCGGAGCAAATGCCACAGTCATCTTTAGTATCTTCGTCACAAATCGGCCGGCTGAGGGTGTCAGCGACGACGTTGGCTTTACCCGGGGTATACTGGTACTGAATATTGAAGCTCTGCAGTTTCAACGCCCACCGAGTAAGACGACCGCACGGAGACTTGAGTGTCAAAAGCCACTTGAGAGGCTGATGGTCACTTTTTACAGTGACAGGGTGGCCATGCAGATAGCCTCGAAAGCGCTCTACAGCCCACACAACAGCTAAAGCTTCTCTCTCCGTGGTGGTATAATTCCTTTCAGCTGATGTCAGCAACCTGCTGGCGTACTCCAGGGGACGTTCATCATTGCCTTCTCCCTGTAACAGAACAGCACCTAAGGCATAGTTGCTGGCATCAGTTCTCAGCACAAAAGGTAACTGATAATCAGCCTGGATCAGCACCGGAGCAGTCGTGAGGAGACGCTTGAGCTCGTTGAAAGCGTGAGATTGACTGGGTCCCCACTCCCAGGACTGGTTCTTCCTCGTTAACCTCGTGAGACATTCGCGACATGAGAGAACCTAGGTATAAATTTCCGATACCAGGAGCATGTCTGCAAGAAGGTCTTCAGATGCTTGAGGTTGGCAGGTTCCTTCATATCCAGGATAGCTGCAATCTTTGCTTCATCAGGTTTGATTCCAGCCGGAGTAATCAGGTGACCAAGGTACTTTACTTCTTCCCGACAAAACAACACTTTTC
Source organism: Choristoneura fumiferana (assembly GCF_025370935.1). NCBI lineage: Eukaryota > Metazoa > Arthropoda > Insecta > Lepidoptera > Tortricidae > Choristoneura > Choristoneura fumiferana. The sequence continues at coordinate 7,952,719 of NC_133491.1, forward strand.
TCTATTTGCCCGCAAGTTGAATTTATTTAGTCGGTCAAACACTTTCTGCAGGTCCTCTAGATGCTTCTCAAAATCCTCAGAAATTACCAGGAGGTCATCAAGGTAGCAAGCAGGGTGGTGTCGCGCAGAGAAGATCCAGCTCGGAATCGATCCATTAACCTCTGGAATGTCGCAGGACTATTTTTCAGACCAAATGGCATCTTCGTGAAACGATATGTTCCTAGCTGTGTTATAAAGCTTGTCTTATCACGATCACACTCAGCGACGCTCACCTGCCAGTAGCTAGAGCGCAGGTCTATTGAGCTAATGTAGCAACCTCGTTTAGTTGACTGAAGCAGTTCATCAATGAGCGGGAGTGGATAAGTATCTGATTTGGTGACTGCATTAAGGCGGCGATAGTCCACACAGAAACGGTACGTGCCATCTTTCTTCGGGATCAGCACCACAGGAGCAGCCCATGCAGACTCACACTCTTCCACCACACCATCTTGTAACATCTTGTCCAGCTCTTGCTTCAGTATCTCTTTCTTTGCCGGAGTAAGGCGGTATGGAGGCACAGCAATGGGAGGGTGCTCACCAGTATCAATCCTGTGCTCGGCATAGGGGGTGATTTCTCCTCCTTGCCGGAAGATGTCATCATTAGCTTGGAGTAGTTCAGCAAGCTTGTCACGGTCGGCTTCACTAAGCATCACACCTTCATCCTTCTTCAGAAAGTCAGCAGAGCATATGGAGCGCTGTACTTGTGAAGTCTGCTCGAGGTGCAAGCGAAAAGCTCTCTTAGGCTCACCTGAAAAATGCCACATTTTAGTTTTAAGATCCAAGACGACTCCAGCTAAATGCAAGAAATCTATTCCAAGTAGAGTTTCGTTTCCTTGTGACTCAGGAAAAATCATAAAGTTAGTTTTAATAGTTCTGTGCTTAAGCCTCACCTCAATATTGCGAGCTTCCATCACATTCCTGGTGCAGACCTGGCCATCAGCAAGCTTCACAGTACGCAAGGATGACGTCATCGGGTATGCCTTCGCCTTAAGAATGGCATACAACGTGTGGCCGGCGATACTCTGTCGAGCGGCAGTGTCAACCAATGCACTACCATTTACACCTAAAACTTGCACATGAAAAATAGGCCGTAAAGGCTGACACAAAGGGATGAAATTATTTTCAACATGAGATGTCAAACAAACCTCTGAAACATCATTAATAGAACTCAAACTGTGAGGCAGATCCATACTCAGATTTCGATCCACATTTTTCTTACGTCTATTATCAGTATTCTCGTTATCAATGACCTTGACCTGTTGTGACCTAGTCATAGACCCAGTAGTAGCTCGATTGTAATTAATGCAATGAAATAATGACGAACTACTTAATTCAGTCGCGGAGTCGACATGGGGGCCAGAGGGGGTGAATATATCGTCATTGTTTACAATTTGTTATGCAAATTTGAGGTTATGTTTTTCTTACCAGATTCACAATCAAGTACAGAACTGCTGATAACTTGGCTCAACTCGCTTATTGCGTTAAAGGATACAGTATTGCACTTGGTGCACTGCGACCGAATCACGCCGGGGCTCCGCAGCCGTAGCATGATACAACCACATCACTTTTCACTTCTAATTTAGGGCAGTCATCGCGTACATGTCCCGTACGCTTGCAATACACACAATACTGTCTATTTGATTTAGCACTAGACGTAAATTCGTGTCGGGGCAGGCTAGGAGTCGCCGGCGCTGCGGGCGCGGGCGCGGACGGCGCGGCTCGCGAGTTCAATGACCGCTGCGGCGCGAACGGCGATGCGGGCGTGGAGCGCGCGGCGGACACGTTACCGGAGGCGCGCGGCGCACGCGATGTCAGGGCTCCGGCGGCGTTCTTCGGGGCATCCACGGAGTCTTCAATCTGACGAGCACGATGCAGCAGCTCGGAGAAACTCACAACTTCCTCGCGTCGTAATCGTTTACGGATATCGTGATGGAGGAGACTGTAAACCATATCTAGTTGCACTTTCTCGCTGAGATCGCCAGTAGGTATGCGGGCGAGCAGCGCTCTGGCTTTAGCAACGAAGATGTCTGTTTTTTCTTGTTCACCTTGTTCCGTAGAAAATAAAATTCTGTATATTTTGGGGCGGGCGGCGGTCGCCGAAAGCGCTTCGCAGATTTTCGATGGCTTCTGGCCAGGACGCGATCTGCGGCTTGACGCCTTGCCACCACGTCGCCGCTTCATGCGTTAGCAACATGGACAGGCCGCGCAGCGCGCTGCTGTCGGACACGTGAGCGCATTCTTTGTAACTTTCCACGGCGTCTATGAACCCTCCAAGGATTCGTTCGGCGCACCACTGTAACTTTGTTTGCAGCGGGAAAAATCGCCGGATCGGCCTTCTAGGGCGCTCGTGAAGGTCGGAGACGGAGACGACGTCATTCGTGGTACTGAATCGCTTACTCTGTTTATCAGTTTCTCGAAAGCTTCCATCTGCGATCGCTGCAGCGTCTCGAACATAGCAGTGACGTGACCAGGGCTCCAATCATGGCGGGCTTCTGTATCGTCGTCGTCGTCGAGCGATCTATTGCGGCGCGTGCGAGGCATGATGTAAAAAGCGTCGTGCAAACTGAGAAGGCGGCTTTTTGGAGTCGTGCCCCACGTTGGGCGCCAGTGTAGCGGGGCGTCCTCGTGGAATGGAGTAGAAGAAAAGGGCAGGTTCCAGGGCAATAAAGCGTATAATCATCCAATACACACACGAGCATAAACACACCACATTTAGAGTTTAGGTACAAAGAATATTATATAATATCAGACAGAAACAGAGTTTTAGAAAAAAAGAGCGTCACACACGAAATTGTAAGCTTAGCGTCTAGCAGTTCTCGGAAGAAGAACATGGCGCGTGCCCAGAGACAAGATATCAGAGTGGGGAGAAAATAAATTATACTATTGGCTAAAACGCGCGGGCACGCGAACGGTTCGAGCGCGGCGAGAGCGGGCAACATAACCGTCGCTCGTGCAGTCCCTAGCTGAGCCGTCAGATGGCGCTACACTTATCAATTTTAACGACGCCCAGATATATTTTTTTACCACTCCTTGTTCTTTATATGAAGCAAAATAAGAATCTCGAGTGTATTATTTCATACGAGAGCGAGAGGGACGGTACGATACAAACTTCGATTTACGAATTTCGTACTGCAGACCTTGACATCACGTTTAAAGTAATGCCTATATTTATATACCTATACTCCGTTTAATTTAAAGTTCGAATCAACGGTCAAATTGTAACACCCGTTTCTCGGTATTTCGAACACAAATATGGGCTAAAGGTGCGACCAAACCGCTGCTTAAAAAACGGTGACGGCACGGAATCGCAGTGACGCACCGTATGCGCACCGTTTTTATCGCATGCTCTCCACACCGCGCTGCTTAAAATACGGAATCAACGTTTTTTGAGCAGCGGTTTGGTCGCACCTTAAAAATACTTACATGTCCATTTATTTTTTTACTATAGAAGTAAACACAATTTTAAATAGTTTCGTTATTTCATTTAAAAACGTGTGCAACTTTTACCGTTAAGTTTTAAATGTTAAAATAAATGGATTACCTATACATTTATTTATTCGTCATCATAATTATTAAAACCTAACCAACTTACGTATATTAGTTGAAAAATTATGTATTACTTCCCCAACGTAAAAAGAGAGGTACCTATTATAAGTTTGAAACCAATGTCTGTTTGTCTATGCCTCTATAGCATCGTAGCTCTCAAACGGATGAACCGATTTCAATGCGTTTTTTTTGTGAAAGCTAGTTTCCTTGCGGTACTTCTTTAGCTGTTTGATAGAAATCGGTTCTGCCGTTTTGGAAATTGAACTTCGAAATGGTAATATCAAGTGTTTTCAACTTTTTTAAGTTAATTGTTATTAGATATTACGATGGCGGGAAAATCGACGATAGGCTGGCTAGCTGGGTAATATTACCCGCACAAATAAAACTTGAAATACATGTCCGTTATTTTTATTGATGATGCAATAACACTTATTACTTTCACTTTTTAAAATATATTATTAAAATTTCATAAATTTAACAATTTTTGTTTTTCATTTTTAATCACATATTGAAGTTTAATAACATTTTTTTCATCTGTATATGAAATGCTTTCAGTAGTTCCAGTTCCCATGCACAAATTGTTTTCAATCCTAGGTAAGTTCCTCACTGCTTTACAAGAACTATGCACTATTGGGCATCCAAGCTCAATATATTTCCCAACATTATCAATGTTAATGCCAGCTCCTGGCATAATTTCAATCCTATCTTTATATAACCCCATCAAATCTGATATACATTTGAATGCTAGTTGATCTTCAACTGAAGACCTTTGCCCACTTGTGAGGACTCTACTAAAACCAAGTTTTATTATCTTCTCTATGGAAAATATTGGATTTTTACAAATATCAAAGGCTCTATGGAAAGTTAGAGGCAAAGGATATGCTGCCAATACTGCCAGAGTACATTTGGCCTCATCAATTTCTTGGACATCAGTGAGAGCTCCAAATACAAGTCGGTCCACACCCATGGCTTTGAAAATGGCCACATCTGCCAGCATTGTGCTCATTTCTGTGTCTGAATAGCAAAAATCAGAACCAGCTCGACATCTTATCATTACATTCAGCTTTGGTTTCTGGAAAAAAATTAAAAGCAATAATAGCACTTATTAGTGGGTGAATATTTAAGCATTTTGACTGGCTACTTAAATATCATTACCATCCCACATTTAATAGCACAATGGAAGAATAAGTCACAAAAATTTTGATCATGCTAGAGTTAGCATTGGTTGGACTTAAGTTTTCATAAAAATTTTACCCTGAGCATCATCTCTTTTAATAATACTTGCCAATTGCCAAAATGGTAATGACAAAGGAAAATACTGCAAAAACACTGAAAATTTACCCGGGGTTTAGTTAAAATCACAAGATGAAGGTAAGTGTAAATAAAAGTAACTGAATGGATTACCTTATGTAATTCAGGGCATTTACAATGTAAACATTCTTCGTGTATAGGTTGTGGAGTGCCAATTTTTTTTACCTACAAAGAGATTAAGTATTAAGTTGATTTCATTATCTATTGGCCAATATGTCATAATAACAAAATATAAAATTTAAGAGAAGTAATATAAACAGTTTAGCAGGTAAGTATATTTCTTTATTTGTTGCTTTGTTTGCCTTAATCAAATATTCATTCAAATTCAAATTACTTTATTTCGCTTTAAATGTGGTGTATACAATGGTCTTATCAAAGTTATAAATAATTTGGTCGCACACATTTCTGGCAGGCAAAAAGGCATTGGTGGGAACAACATAAAATTTGATAGATGCTTTCATGTGATAAATCAACTTAAATCATAATTCATTCGCTTTAAAACAAACATAGTAAATTTAACTGAAAGACTTACCAGGCACATAACATGTTTTACAAGGCCAACAGATGGAGTGAGTCCTCCCTCCGCTAGAGAACTGCATAATTCTAATTCGTCTGCACCACCATGAATTGCGTTTATTGCAGATTGTAGACTGTCTATGCACACCTCTAACATTATATTTGATTTGGAAGCAAGCTCCTAAAAACCACCAAAATTTTAATAAAATCTGGTTGTTATTATGGCCGATTGGTGAAGCCGATGATATGAATGATTCTTTTGACACTGAAATGAAGAAATAATAGAAATGTGGTTAGATTAAATTGAAAAGGTACCTACTTGACCTGACTACCGGCACAGCTAGCGGAAAGTTTCTTTCACAAACACGCCTTTCATTCACAGAATTTTCATTTTTTCCTGCTAAATAAGAAAACTAACTTTTTAAGTATTATATAATTTCGGAAACCACTCGGACCAATTATCGCAACTAAATATGCTAATATTGATAATTGGCCCGACTGAGCCTAAATATTTTAATTGTTTTGATGTTTAACGAACTTGATGTACCTAATGTCAAAATTGACATATTGTCAATGTCAATATCACTTCTTTTTTTTTTTTTTTTTTGGAGATTGTGGCTTGGTAACGAGACCTTTAAGCCAAGTCTTTATTTTAGAAGTCTTGTTTTTGATCACTTGAATTCACTTATTTCACTATATTTTTCCAATTGTATTTTTGATATATTTGTAGAGAGGAACGAAGCAATTTGTGTTTTTCAATAGGTCAGTGAGGCGGCGGGAGGATTCTTCAGCTTGATTTATTTCGCTGGCAAGTATCAGTCTGTCCAGTGCATAGCTATGACATTTGAATATAATATGGTCTAGGTCTCCAACGGCGTTATTGCACGCAGAACAAATATTAGTGTTAACAATACCGAGCCTGTACAAGTGGAATGGTGCATTGCAATGACCAAACCGAAGCCTGTTTATGATAGTTATAAAATCCCGACTGGCAATCTTCAAATCATGGTACCACGGCTTGACGGGTAAATCAGTTTGAATATTTCCGTACCATTTTCCTTTCTCTTCTTGATCTTTCTTCCACATGTCTGTCCAGTATCTTCTTACATCTCTGCGAAACGTACTATAAAAGTCGGTCAGAGGGACGTGCACTATATTTTGTACATCCAACATATTTAATCCTTTGAAAGCAGTCTGGTCTGCGATTTCGTTACCAGTTATTCCTTTATGAGAAGGAATCCACATAAAAGATACTTCGATCTGTTTTAGGGAGAAGCTGTACAAAATATTCCTAATTTTGTATAACAAATAATTAGTTTTGTAATGTATTTTGAAATTTTCTAGCGATTTAATTACACTAAGTGAATCAGATAGTATTAGAAAATCCTTATAATTATTTACACATGAGATACGTTTAAGCGCTTCAATAATAGCGTATGCTTCTGCAGTGAATATGCTACAATTGCTGTCTAGTACAAAACTTTGAGAAAACTTAATTTGCGGATCATATACTGCACTACGAACATACCCCTCACCCTTACTGCCATCAGTATAGAGAGTATAGTATTTACTGTTTTTGTGTAGAAATTCTAGAAGCTCCTGATTACTATGAACTTTATCACTGATAACTGAAATTTCAAAGGCCACACTGGTAAATGGAAATGAGTAGCAAGGAGAAATACTACTAGTGTAAATTTTAGAGCAAACATTTTTAATTTCCAGAATGATGTTACTGAGCTTGGGTGACTTACAAGCCAGAAGATCACTGCTAGACAGCAGTGGAGCTGCGATTGCCCTTTGGCCAGGTAATATACTTTCTATAACTAAATTATTATTTTGTGAAATAATCTTGGCACAAAATCTCATGAACAACAATAATCTTCTAAGGATGAGTGGCATTGTAGCAGTTTCCACTTCCATTGCTCTAACAGGTGTAGAGCACATGGCACCTGATATTACTCTGATAGCTTTGTTCTGTAAAATATCTAGTTTTTTAGTGTGTGAGCTATTTATATAAGCAAAACAACTATAGTCAAAGTGGCTTCTTACAATAGCTTTGTACAAACAAGATAATGTTTGGGGATCAGCGCCCCATGTTACTCCAGCTAGGCATTTCATAATGTTAAATCCTTTTAATGCATTGGATAATATATATTTAATGTGCATTTCAAAAGTTAGTTTAGTATCAATTACCACTCCTAAAAACTTATGTTGGGGAACATTTGGAATGATCTCATCATTATAAGTTATAACATCAGTTGGATTGTCTTTTGTAAACAATAATACACTACTCTTAGAAGGGTTAATTTTCAATTTTAGTATGTTGTTATAATAAGAGTGCAGATCTTTGAGGGCTTTATTAACATAGTTAATAGCTTGATCAATATTATAATTAATGCTGTATATGACCAAGTCATCAGCAAATTGTAGTACCTTAACATTATTCATATTTACATATTTACAAATTTCACTTGTATATAAGTTATACAGCAATGGAGATAATGTGGCTCCTTGCATTGTACCTTTGGATACAGCTCGAGGTCCATACATATTATTGTTATGTCTTATATACAAAGTCCTATCTGTTAAAAAGTTATAAATCCATTTGCACAATAAGCCAGGTATTTGTAGGCTAGACATAACTTGTACAAGAATTGAGGGACTTACATTATCAAAAGCGCCTTGTACATCTAAGAAAACGCAAGCAACACTAGATTTATTACATTTTGCATTTTTCAGGTCTTCGATGAGAGAGACAAAGCTGTCGGCACAACTTCTTCCGCGACGGAAACCATACTGAATTGGAGGGATAACGGAATTGGCTTCTATAAAATAGTCGAGCCGAGTTTTAATCATATTCTCAAAGATTTTACCTAAGCATGAAGACAGAGAAATTGGGCGATAAGAAGTTGCGTCTTCAGGTGGTTTTCCTTGCTTATGTATTGGAATGACACATTGTGTTTTCCATGACTGTGGTATGATTTGCAGTACCCAAAGGGAATTAAGGATATTTAGAAATAGCTTTTGAACTGAAAGATCCAAATTCTTAATCAGTATATAAGGAAAGTCATCTAGACCAGGCGTTGTATTTTTACGAGACTGTAAACTGTGGATGAATTCTCTCCATGAAAAAGGATCAAGCAAAAACTTGGATGAATCGCGATTGTTGTTAAGGCAAAAATAATTTTCAAGATTCTCAGTGGAATTGTGATTATCATTGTTTGTTAATTTATCCAGTAAAGGGCCAATAAATTCATCATTAAGAGATTTATTAGTAGTTTTAATTCTTTTAAACATTTTAATATATTTCCAAATTAAACTAATAGGGGTAGTTCTGTTAAAACTGCTACAAAGCCTTCTCCAACTACACTTTTTTTCTTCTGCTATTGTTCTTTTTTTAATAGCATCTAGTTTTTTGTATTTAATGAAATTTTCTACACTAGGATTGTTTCTATAGAATTTTAATGCTTCATATGAATCAATGACACTTTGTTCGCATTTACTGTTCCACCAAGGTGCAGGAGGCTTACTTCTAAAGTTAGAAGTTTTAGTAAATTTAGGAATGCAATTTAATTTTAGAGAGTTAAGCTGCGAACAGAATTGGTCATAAGTCTTGAGTGGATTTTGAGCATCTAACACTATATCTTTAAAATATTCTTTAGAAAGTTCACAGTACTTTTTCCAGTCAGTTTTATTGTATAGAAACTTTTCCATTGGGGCATTAATTTGATATTTATCAACAGACATTATAATATTTGTTATAGTAGGAAAATGGTAGCTACCCATGTTGTCATCGCTTACAGACCACGCGCAAAGTGGTGCTATATTCGGACTTGTGAAACTGATGTCTATTGCAGAGGGGTTGCAATTAGGATAATTTATTGTAGTAAAGTTACCATCATTAAGAATACACAAATTTAAATCGTCGATTAAATCGAATAATTGTTGACCGCGACCTTTTGTAGATACGCAGCCAAAGGCAATATGATGTGCGTTAAAATCTCCTGATACAAAGATTGGTTTAGGTAAATTATTTATTATGCTACGTAATCTATCTATTCTTATATTTCTGTCTGTTGGAGGCCAGTACACGCATAAAATGGTAAGGTCACCACTTTCTGTAGAGATTGATATTGCTATAGATTGAATATCTTCGTAAAAAGTAGTTTGTAGAGGCTTGTACTTAAATGATGGCTTTATTAAAATAGCGACACCGCCATGACCATTATCAGCATTGCGAAAATGTAAATTGTAATTTGGAATGTTGGTGATACGGGTATCTGAAAACCAGGTTTCGTTAAGAAGACATATATCTATTTTATTTTTGTGTAAAAAATTTATTAGTAAGGGTTTTTTTATGAAGACTTTGAATATTAAACTGAGCGATACGAAGTTGTGAAGTTGTAGCTAGATCCATTAATTAAGGCAGGTTTTTGAAAAGTAAATCTTTGATAGATTTCGTCGTAACTGGAGAATCGTCTGCTTTGTTAGCAATCGCTATTAGAGTGCGCACAATAGTCATTGTCAAATCATTATTGGTCATTAAAAGATTTTTTAAGTCAACTGTTTTTGAGGGAGAGCTTGTGGATGCCAGGTTTTTGGAATTGTTGTTTATTGTAGTGTCTTGTGGTTGTTTCGAGATAGGTTTTTGGATCAATGGAGGAAATTCATCCCTTTTAGAGTCTGTAACACTTGCATAAGTTATTTTGGTTTTCTTTTCTTGGATTTTTCTCATTTTAATGGGCACATTTTAGAAATAGCTAAGTGAGCTCCACCACAATTTATACAGCAGAGCTCAGTTGGTTTGTCACAATCTTTGTACGAGTGTTCACCTGAACAGCAGCTGCATCGCTGCTTCCCGTTGCATACTTTTGCAGAGTGATTAAATTTGAAGCAGCGATAGCACTGCTGTAAGGGTGGGACATAGTCAAATACTCTGTAGGAAAACAGATCGTATTGTACACTATCTGGCAATGTATTTGACAGGAATGTAATACTCACTGTCTGTAGAGGTACCCTATTCTGACCGACTTTTTTAGTAAAGCGCCGTACCGCGACGATGTCGAAGCTGGAAGACAGTTTACTGTACAACTCCTTATTGGAAATGTTTTGTGGTACATACCGTATTATGCCCGTTCGTTCTATTTGCGCAGCCGGGATATAAGCTTTCATGTTATATTTTTCCATGAATTTGGTATTGTTTAAAAAGTTGTTCGCCGTATTATACTGCTTGAAGATCGCTGTTATTTTATTCGCATTTATTCTGCGAATGGCCACCACACCTTTCACCTCCGCAGCAAAAATATGGTTCAGGTAAATTGGACTTTTGTTACCTAGCTTTTCCTTATTGTCCTTGCTCTCAATGAACACTTTAAATTCGACATTTAACGAATTTTCGGGATACAACCTTTTATAATTAGGCTTTAGATAGGGTAAATACAAATCATCCTCGTTGGAGCCTTCTCCATTCTCCTCGGGCACTGATGCCCTTTTTCTGGCCTTGATAACTGGAGGGCTATCGCCTCCTCCTTCGTCACCAATCATGTTTAGAAACGTTTTGAACACTTTCATAACTTTTCAGCTGATAAAATCAAATATAGATCGCAAAAACAACTTAAATAAAACTCAGAGCGCGCGCTTCGTTTAAGAGTTCCCGCCAGAATCTCAATATCACTTCTTCTAGGGTTTCTAGGGAGAGTGAAGTGACGCTTCTGCGGTCTCCCACTGTCTGCCATGTGGTAGCTACTCTATTTAACGGTCGGCGCGCATATATACGTATCTGATTAGATAGATATTATAAATTTACTTACGAAATTGTTTACTTTAAAAAAAAGAAAGTAAACCGCGCTCTCGTTTTGTTCTCGGTCGTAATTCGAATCGCGTTTAAAAAACGCGGTGTGTAGCATCACTAAAACTATTTGAGACATTACCATATTGCCTTAGCGAGTTAGGTAGGTATTTGTCAGCGTTTTTTAATATACCTTAAAATGTACTTCTAAACTGTCAACTACGCTTTTGATGAAGGGGAGAGGGTAAAATCCTTCCTTTCCTTTTGACATATCAAAGTAAAGGGACACGCGAACGTAGGCGAGATTTTGCCAACGTTCGCTTTCTTTTACCAGGTATATGCCTATTTAAACAATCACGTTCAAATTTTATTAAATATATAAACGTATTATTTGATTTCCTTTCCTCCGTCCATCACATAACTTAGAAAATTCGCAAACACAAATTACAAGTTGAGGTTATGTGTGAAATTTGTGCCACATATGAAACGAAAATTTTGAATTATTAAAGATATAAATGTGTTAGGCTGTGTTGATTCGTAGTTTCATTTGCAGTTATGTCTCGAAATAAACAACATGAGGAGACAGACAAGCTTACGCGTATTGCTATCGTGAATGCGGATCGTTGTAAGCCAAAACGATGTAGGCAGGAGTGTAAAAAGAGCTGCCCAGTGGTGAGAATGGGCAAGCTCTGCATCGAGGTGACGCCTAACGACAAGATCGCCACCATCTCTGAAGAGCTGTGCATCGGTTGTGGTATCTGTGTCAAGGTAAGTCATCAATCAAATCCTAATCAGGTAAACACCTTGTAAAGAAAGCATTTCAAAAAATCTTAAGATGATCGCAGTTTAAGGTTTATTTCACGCCATACCTACAGGAAGAGCATACCAATCAATTAAGAGAATAAATGTAAATAATCTTAAAAAACGATAATCTTGACTGCAGCTTGATGGTCTTGGCCCTCTTGATCTTTAAATTCAAACAGATGTGGTCAAATTTTCTGAATAACTTCATGTAAAACTTAGCATTTTGTCATGACAACACATATATAAAATAAATAATAACAATAAAACTGTAACCTATATTTAAGTGAATACAAACCTTCACTTTCAAACACAAACATCTCAAATTTTTTTTGTAGCTTCAAAATGTTTTTTCCTCAGAAATGCCCGTTTGATGCCATAACTATCATCAATATTCCATCCAACTTGGAGAAGCACACAACGCATCGTTACTCCAAGAACTCCTTCAAGCTACATCGGCTGCCCATTCCTCGTCCTGGTGAAGTGTTGGGGCTTGTTGGCCAGAACGGTATCGGGAAGTCTACAGCACTGCAAATTCTTGCTGGAAAAAAAAAGCCCAATCTGGGTCGCTATTCTGTAAGAAGTAATTTTTTCAGTTTTCATGGGCATGCTGATTTAACATCATTTTATGTGTAAAGTAGCACTATAATCGTGTATTTTTTGTAGTGGAAGTGATTTGCTTCTGGTCACAAAAACCTAAATTAGACTCGAGAAACTGTCAAGCCTTAAGTACACTATATTGTGTGACACACTGAATCACATTCACTACTTTTTTCTGAGGGTAGAAAGAGACGGCGAATTTGATCATGAGTATATGTCATGATCTTGAGTATCGTAGTCAGATCTTATGCAACCTACCGTAGGTAGAATCAGTAATGATGGTTTGATCAAAACAAGATTAATAGTCTCACATATTTTTATCAATATTTTTGTGCCTGACTTGATGTACAATGTTGGACCAGTTTGCCATGGCCACTAACAACCCCTGCCTTTTTAGATTGCACTTCAAGCATGTTTTAACATAAATACAGTTCTAGAAATATTTATTAATGTTGTCCTGAAACATTTATCTTTTGCACTAGGATCCTCCGGACTGGCAAGAGATCCTTTCTCACTTCCGTGGCTCTGAGCTGCAGAACTACTTTACTAAGATCCTGGAGGATGACCTGAAAGCGCTGATCAAGCCCCAATATGTCGACCAGATCCCTAAGGCTGTGAAAGGAACAGTGGGAGCGCTGTTGGACAGAAAAAATGATACAGATAATATAGACACAATATGCAAGATGCTTGGTAAGTGACTATACAATTCATGCCACACTACTTCTGCCTCTGCATCTGATTCTGAATATGCGCACTTGACACCAATTGACCTAGTCCCAAACTAAGAAAAGCTTGTACTATTGGTACTAGGCAACGGATAAACATACTTATATAGATAAATACATACTTAAATACATATTAAACATCCAAGACCCGAGAACAAACATTTGTATTGTTCATACAAATATCTGTCCCGGCTGGGAATCAAACCCGGGACCTCAAGCTTCGTAGTCAGGTTCCCTAACCACTTGGCCATCCGGTCCTCATTGAATGCATGCATAATTGAATGATCTAGATACCTAGAACATGATACTGTTTTGGTTTAGGTAATACTCTAAAATCTATGTAGCCACTAATAAAGTTAAGAGGCATGATATTATGAGTACAAACTATACCCACAAACAATGACTAAGTATCTTTTAAACAATTGATTGACTTTTCTGGCTTAGCAGAAATGGTCATCTATCTAAAGTTCCAAGTCATACTGTTCAGGTATTTTTAACAGATTTCAAAAAAAGGAGGAGGTTATTACAACTATTAATATCACTTATAAGGTTACTTCACCTTTTAGATTAAGTGTAGATAAGATCAATCTTTTGTCTTTCTTTTTATCAATAAACTAATGCAGTTGTGAAATGTATTTAAATTTCATTATTTTATAGAAATTACTTTTAATTTGCATTTTCTCTCAGCTCTGACCAGAGTAACTTGCATAACCTTATTAGTTGTTCCATCATCTTCTTATCATCATTTCTTATGATCATTTTCTTAAGTCAGAGCTTTAATAACTGCTGACTGATCCCAGTTAAAATATAACAATCCAAAAACCAAGACAAACTATTTGATTAAACTCAACCTCAACAAAGATGTACTCTGTTAAGGAACCAATACCAACAGTTAGAAACGTTGATTACAGTACTGTTACATGCATTCTAATACAGATCAGTGATCACTGATCATGCAGCTCAGCCTTCATATTACTGCATTCTTGAGAAACAAATCACAATTGAAATTGAGTGATTGATTGACACAAGGATTAATGTCATTTTACATTTGCCACAGACCTTTCCCACATCCGCAACCGCGAGATTGCTGCGCTCTCTGGAGGGGAGTTGCAGCGTTTCGCCATTGCCATGGTGTGCATCCAAAATGGGGACATCTTTATGTTTGACGAGCCATCTTCCTACTTAGATGTGAAGCAACGTCTGAACGCTGCCCGCACAATCCGGTCGCTCATTCATCCTGATAAGTATGATATTTTTCTTTCTGTAAGATCCCCGTCTCATACAAACACGAGCATAATTGTTTTAATTTAAATAATCCCATGCCAATACATGTTCAAAAAAAAGTTTATGTGTTGGGTAAAGCCAGACGAGCGTAATTTTTTTGAGTTGCGTGATTTCAGCTGCATTCGCTTTTGCAGTCACACAGAAGTATGAAACCAAAATTACGCGACAGAAAATACGCGTTTCGCAATTCAGAAACATATTACTTATGTAAATGTTGATTGTGGATATTGTAGATTTTTCATCGACAATATAATGTATGTATCATGTATGATGGATGAGAATGAATATGTATATTGTAACTTATTAAAATAATTAACTTAATACACCTTTTTTTCACAGCAAAATTATAAACACCTTTATACAGAATACCAGTAACTTTAAGATTAAATCTTTATTTTTTTTTGACCTAGGTTCATAATCGTGGTAGAGCACGATTTGTCAGTCCTGGATTACCTGTCTGACTTTATTTGCTGTTTGTATGGAGTGCCTGGTGCTTATGGTGTTGTGACTATGCCCTTCTCAGTGCGAGAAGGTATGTATTATTTTATACCAATCTGCATTAATAATCTAGACTAAGTATATTATAACAATTTAGATCTTTGTTCCACTAGACAGTTATCATTCTTCACGCAGTTTTGTAAGGCGCAAATTAATTATATTTGTCACGCCCCACCAATAGTCTCATTTCTGTCTGTAACCCTTAAAATAATATTGTGTTCAAATTCAGTGTCTGTCGTCAAAAGTGACGTGAGTCCGCGGAATGGCGCATCTGACACTCCTAAAGACAGTTTAATGAATATGCATTACAATGCCTACAAAACTACTTTGTATATGGTACTATTATGTATGTCTGCAACATTCTATACTTTCTATCGAAATGACATCTAAGTATGCACTGTCATGCTTCAGTGTGATGTTGAATAATATTGTAAGAGCCTTAGGGGCTGTTTCACCATCCATTGATTAGTGTTGACTGGCGGTTAGGTGTGATGCCGTCTCTATTTGTTTTGTTCGAATAGACGGAGACGGCATCACATTTAACCGTCGGTTAATGCTAATCAATGGATGGTGAAACAGCCCCTTAGTCACTTATACATAGAATTGGCAACTAAAGCAAAGCCTTCCTTCGCGCTGTCATCGTTCATCCACCATTAGGTATCTGTCATATTTCGTTTTCTACATTTTTTACCGTACAAGGCAAAACCAACTAGACACTGGCAAAATTGACCACCAATGGACAGAGCCATATTTAAAAAATAAACAAGCAAAAAATTTACAATGACATAAATCAACTATCACTATATACACATTAATTACTATGTAATGACTATTTACACATATTAATTTTTCCTAGGTATCAATATTTTCCTCGATGGATTTGTACCAACTGAAAACATGAGATTCAGGACCGAATCCTTGGTTTTCAAAGTTGCTGAATCAGCCACTGAAGAAGAAGTAAGATACTTTGAAAATATATCATTGAAATATTATTAGTTTCTTTCCGCGAAAAGCACATTTCCATTAATATAATGACATGTTCGAACAGGTTAAAAGAATGAACCACTATGACTACCCTGAGATGACAAAGAAAATGGGCGAATTCAGTCTGAAGGTTCAACCTGGTGAATTCTCTGACTCCGAAATTTTAGTCTTACTCGGAGAAAATGGAACGGGGAAGACCACATTTATTAGAATGCTTGCTGGCAACTTACAGCCTGATGAAGGTATGTTGCAAATACTATCAATAATATTTGTAATCTTAAATTATATGCTTGTTAAACCATGTTTAACAGAGGACTCGCTACAAACAGTTACACGCACAGTGTTTAACGCACATATTTTGACTGAAAATCCGTGCCAAAACTAATTTACGCTAATTAAACACTAACTAGTAATTATTTGCAAAATCGTCATGGCAAATACATGTGTACGAAATTTTCGTACAGAAATTTTATTTTCGTAATTTTCGTTTCACAATATATGCTGATAGTGTGGGCTTCCACCTAAAACTGTTTTTTTTTGTGCATCTATATCCTTAAAACACTATTGCTCGTTCCAACTGGTAACTAAGTGGTCTACTTAAACTTTTTCGTATTTTATTGATTTTAACAAATTTATATGGCAACACTTAAAACCAAATGTCACTTTTGTGAAAGTTGTCAATCTGTTTTAGTTAGTTTCAGTGAAAAAGATTTTTACTAGATTTGTAATGCAATCTACGTGATAATCGACGCGATATATTGAAATATTTATTACGTTCTATGTATTACGTTTTGTTTCGATGACGAACCACAAAGAATTTGCTGACGTGTTGAGGTTATAAGTGTGTTATCGAAAGAATAGTTAAATGAATTAATAGAAATTGTTATGGCTAGAACTGAACTGTTTGATCTGTATTTCCATCCTGTGTTTCAAAAATGTTTGAGGCACGCAGAATCTACGATATCCACTGAAGGTAATAAATATAGATGAGAAGAAAAGTATGTGTAATATACGTATCTATAACGCTCAAATCATTTGCATACTTCTGCACGCAAGAACGCAGTGTTTGTATAAGTTTAGTTTATTATCGATAAAAACAACATTTAATCTTTCTCTTTGCTGTTTAAAATAAATGAAATTGAAACAAATTCAACTGCAGAAATCGGAAGTTACTGTTATTTAGTGTCTGTAGCGGTTCATCACCTGTACATCAATACTTACCTGCTAACAAATTAGTACGAACCAAATTGTTGATGCTTTAGTTATATCTTGGTTATATTGAATAAAAATACCCTTTGTTTCTGCAGGCTCGGGGACGCTTCCACAGTTGCACATTAGTTATAAGCCACAGAAGATATCCCCGAAGTCTCAGGGCCTAGTCCGCAGCTTGCTGCATGATAAGATAAGAGATGCCTACATACATCCTCAGGTAAATTCTTCAAATAATTTACTAACTCAACCCCTCTGTACCAATGATCATCAAATATGTTGTCCCCCTTTCTGTATGTTGGATACCAAACACATGATATGAAGATTGAAAGGTTAATGTGTGAGGAAACTTATTATTTTCGGAAGGTTAAAAGGCCAAATACTTGCCCAACTTTTGACAATACTAAACCTGTCTTTAGGTTACATATTCCTAAGTTCCGACTTAAATTGTTTTACTATTCGCTGTCGGGTGAATTTCCGATATTCGACTGTCATGCGTGATATTTTTTGTATTTATTTTGTACATTTATAATTTCAATGCAGTCTTAGATTCCAAAGTTTGAAGATGTTAATTAACTTTGATGAATACTAAACCTATCCTGTTATTGTGTGGAAAATGAACACTTCCTAAGTTCCTTTACTTACTGGTTTTTTTTTTACTGGTCATTTGTCATATTCTGGTTTTTGCACAGGGAATGCAGCATCTAAATATGTATATTCCTATAAAGTATTCAATAAGTTGTAGCCTGACTATGTTGCACCTTTATTGCAACAATGACGTAAATGCAATTTAAAATAAAACTTAATGATGCGAAACGCTGCAGTATCAATATTGCAGCGTATTGGTAGACTTCAAGAAACTTCAAAAGTGATCTATGTATTCATTGATCAGTTTATTCTCTTCTATATTGAAAGAAAAACTTGTTGGTGATTGAAATTGTTTCATTTATATTCGGTGCATAGTACCTTAATGTACTGAAATATCCTTATTATGGTTACAGTTTATAACGGATGTGATGAAGCCAATGAAAATTGAGGAGATCATGGACCAGGAAGTCCAGAACCTGTCTGGTGGTGAGTTGCAGCGAGTGGCGCTTGTTCTCTGCCTCGGCAAACCTGCTGATGTGTACCTCATTGATGAACCCTCTGCTTACCTTGATTCTGAGCAGCGTTTGGTTGCCGCTAAAGTTATTAAGCGGTAAGTGTTTTGATAAAAGTACCAACTTACATACATATTACCAGAGAGCGAAACTTTGATGCTGGTGACGTCATTATGATGCAAATTGACATATAGGGTGTTTTTATAAAAGTCCTGGCCGTCTCACTCAAGTGTCAATAAAATATCCCTAAACTAAAGAGGCCAATAAGTTGTTAGTGATTATCTATAATCTAGATAAAAACACTGTATGAAGCTTGACATCATACGGCTGTCACCGGCATCAAAGTTTCGCTCCCTGCATATTACCAAGATCTTTTTTTATATAAAACTGACCATGATTGACCCCTATTTCACCTGATGTAAAATGCAGATGAGGCCAAAAGTGTATCTCAATGGTTCAGTAACAGCCTTTTCACAAGATGTCTATCATGACCATACAATCAGAATTATACATTAACTGCACCCCAGATTAGCAGTGTGATAGACAGAACTAACAATAAGAGAAATAGAAATGTTATGTATCCATTCATCATCAATTTTGCCACTCTTTCAGATCCTTTTCATAGGTTTTAGTATATGTAATTTAATCATTTTCTTGAACACAACCTCTGCAATCACAATACCCAACTTTTAAATATGACCCTAAATACTATTCTATAAATTACTAGCTGTTGCCTGCGACTCCGACAGCGTAAGAAGTATGAAAAATAGTTTACATCCTATTCTCAGACCTACCAAATACACAAAAAAACTCACAAAAATTGGTTGTGCCGTTTCAAAGGACTTGGGTCACAAACATTTTTGAATCGAGAATTTTATATATTAGATTAGATGACGCCTATTATGGGCTCTGATATGGTTGGCATTTAACCTTGTTGCACAAACACTGAGCTAAAAAAATAAAGCAAGTGCTTTTTAGCCATGTAGTTGCTTTTAGGCACTACTTGTCTTAGTAGTAGTTCTATGGTTGAATAAATGTTGAAAACCTACAATGGACTACAGTCAAAACCATTCATAGCAACACCAGTTATAATCTTATAATGACTAAGAAAAAAGTCCCAACACAATCTTATATACCAAAGTAACACTGGTATTTACAACCAACCATGTTAAACAACCAAATATATTGCCATCTCTTCAATGTTGTTAATATATGGTTTTCACTGTATATGCAGTAAGCAGTGGATCATTTTTTTCAACTAAGGACAATTTTTTTTATTCAGGTTTATCCTCCATGCAAAGCGAACCGGTTTCGTAGTGGAGCACGATTTCATAATGGCAACCTACCTGGCAGACCGCGTGATCGTGTTCGAAGGCACGCCGTCGTCCGACGCGACCGCGCATGCGCCACAGTCCCTTCTCAATGGCATGAACAAATTCTTAGAGCTATTGGGCATCACCTTCCGGAGAGACCCTAACAATTTCAGACCTAGGATCAATAAGCATTCTTCTGTGAAGGTAAGATGTTTTTCTTTCTTTTATGCACAGGTACGGTCAAGACTTTAATTCATAAGCCACCATGGAACCTTTTTAAAGGAAAAGTCATTACTATTTCCTTGTTAATTAATGCATTCATAAAAGTAATGATCGCTACTTTTATGAATGAATGAATAGTTTTACTTGGTATTTTTTATCATTAAATATCATGTTCCCAACTGTTGAAGAAATTGTATAGTTTTTACTTTTTTATTTTCTTTCCTTGCTTGTTCTGTTCAGTGGTAGATTTACATTATACATTATTATTAAACAAATTAATGTGTTAGGTATAGATGAAAAAGAAAACAGTAGATACAGTGAAGCAGATAAAAAAAATCAAGAAAGCCTAATAACATCCATAGAAAGCTTAACCATGTTACAGATAAATTTTAATATAATATTACAACTTTGCCTTTATTTTTGTTGCAGGATATGGAGCAGAAACGGGCAGGCCAATACTTCTTCCTCGAGGACTAGAGAAGCAGCACTACTATGATATTTATATATACCGCAATTATATCTGTCACAACCGTGGTGGCCCGCCATCCGTGTATTTCCAATGTATTGATGTAATAAAAATCAGTTTTATACAACCTCAACTTGAAGATTATTTAAACATATTTGTTTGATAAAAATAAACCAAACAAAGTTACTGTAACACCAAATCATTTTGAATGTGTATGTGCTGTCTAATTATATTAACACACTCCCTACCAAGCCTTTGCCCACATTTGGTCCTAACAAGTTGACGTTAATTTTATTTTAGGTTTCCTGTCTATTCCTTCCCCAAAATCAAAATTATATAAACCAAACAGTCTCCTCATGTGTGTAATGTCTCTACGTCGACATTGACAAAATACATCTTGCTAAAATAGCAAGGGTGAAACGAGATTCAGTTACGTTTGTACTGGTTTATTTTGTTGCTCAATCATCCGATTCAGATGAAATTTAGTATGGAGATAAGTCTCAGAGAAAGACAGGTTGTATCCTGGAACGTTGTAAATACCGTTATCGCGCAGGTACACGCGAGTAATAAAATGTTAAATGCTTATTAATTATTGTGGCTTACCTATACATATTTTTAAGCCAAAATAAAACAATAGTTTGGAGTAATCGAAATAAAATTAAATGGCAGCCAAAAATTACAATTGGGTGGATCAACTTATTGTTATGCTCCCGACAGCGAGGGGACAAAATAAGTACAGAAGAAATGTGTAACATTATACTAACATTCTTATTAAATGACCAATTATAGAAGGAACTTTAAAACTACCACAAAAATGCATGTTTGGCAAATTTTAATCTTAGAAACATACGGTTAAAGTGACTAGAAAAAGTTGATCGACCCAATTTAAAAAAAAATAGGTATGTATTTGGGTTACAATTTTTCAATATTAATAAGAACTTTATTGGGTAAAATAAAACTATTTAAGATTGTTTTTTTGGAATCTTTTTGTAAGTATTTTTTTTATTTCTATTCCAAATTTTTACTTTTACGGTCATCCCGTAAAACCTAAATTGAATATCAACAATTTTCAATTTAGGTTTTACGGGATGACCGTAAAAGTAAAAATTTGGAATTGAAATTTGATTGCTTAGTAACGACATCTCTTGTCCGGGTGAGTGGTTAGTTCCAATGGAGTGCCGAAAAACTTACTCGACGAGGGCTACGGTATAGATGTCGCTAGCGTCACTGCTTAAGTGGCTAAATAAGAAACAAACAAGCTGAGATATGAGGTGCATAGGGGAAATTCGTGTTTGTACTGCTGGTCAACACCACTGTGTAGCGGTATAGCACGCAGTACGGAATACCGAGGACCTGGGTTCGATTCCCAGTGCTGGTCTTATTTTTCTGGTTTTTCTGTGCATCTACAATTCAGTTTGTATTTTCAATTTAAAACTATTCAGTCCCGTAAGTTAGATTATCAGGAAATGTTGGACACGGTATTTTTTCTTTTGTCAATCGATGAAGCGCGTCAAAGGTCAGGAGTGGGAGCCCGTGACGTCACGCCGTGTTAAAAAGTACGGAACTTCATTTAATTTGCTAGTGTTGTTTTGTGGGAGAAACTATCCATGGAAGGAACTATAACAACATTCAAATAGATATGATCGCAACTTGTTTACAGCATCACCTTGATCAAGTCATTACGTTGCGCGGTACGTCATTGTGAGTCACCGTCAAGTTCTCTGAACGATCTAATTCATTCGCGAACCTTGACCGGCCGTTTATTTACGGATTCTACCCTTTAATGTAGTTGATTATGAAAATGAAATCTAACAATATTGAATCAGGCGTTACTTTGCTCGCGGAGGTCCGTATTAATTAACTATAAGTAGGTAAATAATATTTCGCACACTCGGGAATAATTTAGGCTTGTTGAAAAAATATCGATATTATTTTTAGGGTTCCGAAGCCAAAACGGCAAAAACGGAACTCTTATAGCTTCGCCATGTCTGTCTGTCTGTCCGTCTGTTCGTCGCGGCTTTGCTCAGGGACTATCAATGCTAGAAAGCTGTAATTTTTCACGAATATGTATGTAAACTATACCGACAAAATGGTAGGGTAAACCATACAGTAATTGCCCACTGAATTAAATCAAAATTTTACAAAGAAAAGTGGTGATAAATCATAACAAATATCGTGCTAATTATAATAATCTAGTCACTTTTATTATTTGTATTATTGTTGTTACATATAAAAAATCAAGTGAGCAATTACTGTAACGTGGCCAATTACTGTATGGTTACCCTACAAAAAAAATATTAAAAAAAAAACTTTTTTTTTGTGTACGCCCATAGACGTAAATTGGGGTTGTTTTTTTTTTCTCATCCAACCTTGTAGTGTGGGGTATTTTAGGATAGGTCTTTTAAAATGACTAGGGGGTTGCTACAACGATTTTTCGATTCAGTGATATGTTTGCAAAACATTCTACTGAGCGTCCCCCCCCCCCTCCCCTCTAAAATCTAAACCGGTGGGTGGAAAATTTTGAAAAAAATCAGACTGGTAGTAAGTATATCAAACTTTCAAGGAAAACTATAACGGCTAAGTTTGCTTGAGAATTATTAGTAGTTAGAGTAAATAGCAGCCTAAGGTTTAAAATATACCTAAACTTATACTACTTATTTTTTTCGTAATGGCTACGGAACCCTATTTTGGGCGTGTCTAACACGCTCTTGGCCGGTTTTATTTTTAATGTATAGATATTTTTGTGCGATATTTAATATTTCGATACAACTTACCTAGTTATCTTATTTCCAAGCATACCTACTAGTTTGGCAAAGAGCGGATTAAAGCCGCTAGAAAGATCGTTGGTCACCATTGAGCGCCCGCCACCTATTTAATATTCCCACTCTTGTTGCTAGATAATTAATGAATGCGCCAACTATGATGCATCAATGACGGTAGATACGTCTTCTATTTACTTCCTATGCGTAAATCTAAGTTATGATTCAAAAAACTCTGTCCAAGTCTACATATACTAGTGACACTAGTCACAAAATACCTACATAGGCACTTAGTCAAGTCATAGTTATACCTTAACGGACGAAGATATAGGTATGCCATTCGATACGGCGTCATGAATCAGCCTCTGTTAATGACGATGAGCAATCATTGATGACAATTAACCCTAATTATAGCTGAGTAGGTACTTTGGCCAATACTTAGGACAGAAAAGAGTCCTAGTTACGAGAACGTTATTTTATCTCATCGAAGAAACAGAAGAAGTAAGAACTAGTTAGGTACTAAAGTTACCTAGCTCCGCATAAGTTCGGGGATGCCGCAGTTTTTTTTATGGTATGGAAAATGCGCTTTATGTATCCAGCCCTGTTCGGGGAAACAGGAGGTAAGTAAGTTTGTGTATGTGGGGATAACCCACGGGGCCACGGGAGGGATACCCACTAAAAACAACACGAGTTCCCTCGTCGCCATTGTGGGACGCCTCGGGATGCTCCTCACATCAAAACCATGCAGTGTGCTGCTCCCCGCCCTTCCCTGCTGACACCATTATTTATAGAGGTTAAGCTAAAAAAATACAAGGTTATGCGTCCAACGGTCCAACAAAACAAACCTACCGACACTATAGGTGCATACTTACTTAGTTGTCTAAGTTTTCGCTGAGATATTAGGTACATTAAATACAGGTAGGTACCTATAAAAAAGGCTATAAGATTATTCGTAGAGAAATATTCACTATTGTATCCACAACACTCCTGCCACAAAAATATTTCAATAAAAACCAACTGCACTTATGGCGGCAAAATATCCAGTGCTGTGCACATTGCACATGGCTGGCTCAATGGAATTAGACTCAACCACCTTCGCAATAAATAAAAAAAGTAAATTAGCGATTACAACACAAGTAACTACTCAACTGCTGTGCGATACCATAGTAAAGTGGCTACTAACAATAAGTACATAAACTCTAGTAGTGTTGGTATGGGAGAGTCAGTATAGAAACTTGAAAGGAATAAAACCTGGCATCTTGTATTCCCCCAGTGGTGGCCGGCGACCGCGGCATGACATCACCGCCGGTGCAGACGAGATTACGTGGAGCAGAGGTTGAGAAACTTTTTGTTAGAATTAACTTTGATACCAATTTGTACTTTTTCGTATCGTAGTAAGTGCAAAATGTTTTAATGTTTTAATGTAATATGATGTGATGTCACAGTATAAATGATATATTTTAGGGTTCCATAGTCCTAATGTAGGACTCCTACAGGGAACCCTTATAGTTTCGCTAAATCGGCATGTCCGTCCGTGACTTAGCTTAGAGACCGTTAGTGCTAGAAAGCTGTAATTTTGTATGAGCATATGTCAGCATATGACAAAGAGATAAAAAATAGTAGATAGAGCATAAAACAAACCACTTTACCCAAGGCATTCTTATAACCACCCGAGCCAGTACAGCGAGGGAGGATAGACATGTAGAGGGGAAAATGGATTTAATGCTCGAGTTTTACACTCTGCTTTTCACTTCGATTGAGAAGAAATTAAATTACAACAGTGGAAACAATTGTTCGCTTACTAGATACTTTTGTTTTTAATGCATTGCTAAATAATCATAATTTTTTAGTTTTATGATTTATTTTGATCTAGGGACTTTTAGTGTTACATAAAATAAAAAATATATAAATAAATAAAAATCACGGGACACTTGACATACAATCGGTTTACAAAATATTTCACGTTTTTTTTTCTCAACCCCCAAAATTAGACCCCATGTCACAGAATAAGTAATAGTACTCCCATATTAAAAAATATTTATTTATGTACCTACACTTTCGAATTTGGGTACGGACTTACACATGTGTGCCAATTTTCAACACATAGTTCCGTAGTTTAGGTGCAAATCGGCTGTGACAGACACTCGAGTGATCCTTTAAGGGTTGCGTTTTTCCTTTTGAGGTACAGAACCCTAAAAAAGAAAAGTTTTGTCCAAATTTAAAACTTTGCATAGATGTTCATGGCTTTTATGATATAGGTACTCGTACCGTACCTAAAGTAACGTGACCATAACGAATAAATACGATTATTTATTTTAACAGCTGTGATTGATTGTGGGTGGGTAGGTATTGTAATTTAGTGTGTAAGTAATAATTGTTATCTATTATTTTGTAAGTATATAATTACTACAACTGACATTGTGAATGCTTTGGTTTTTACTGTAAATACACTGTAATCTTTTAAAAATAAATAAATAAATTATACTTAATGCATGTGACCGATGCCAGTTTTTCGCTTTATTCAAATTAAAAGATGAAAAAGCTTAACCACAAATCAAAATTCATACTATTTTTTGCATTTAGCACAGTAAATTCGCTAATTCAATAAATACCAGTGAATAACGCTACCTACTAAAAATTACTTCTTAAATCATTAGTTTGTAATAAAACATACCTACATCCTCACGCTCACGCTTACTCCTCCCTCAGGCAGGCCAAGGACAGGCCCAAGAAATCTGCAGGGCTACTACGAAATTCGAAAATCGAAGTTCGTGTCGTTCGGTCCCTCTGACACTTATACTATTTAATACGAGAGCGAGAGGGACGGTACGATACGAACTTTGATTTTCGAACTTCGGGGTAGGCCCTCTGTGCTGTCAGTCAGCTTTAATATAATCAGGCCAAAAGTTGCCGATCCCTAGCAGTCGGAGAGTGAGAGAGAAACAAAAACGCTGATACGCGCGCAGTCGACCGACCTCGCCGCGTCTCATTCGTGATCGTGTTTATTTCGGAGTTGCTTCCCAGTGGATTGGGTGTGTCACTTTTGAGGAAAAACAAGTGGGTATTTTTTTAATATTTTACCTTAGAAAACGAAACATTTTATCTTGCGTGATTTTTTATTCACAGTGTTAGAGAACTTTTAAGCTATTTGGTGGATTAAATCGATTGAAAAATAAATTATTGTACAGTAATAAAATTCCGCAACGCGCCGGCCGGTACACACAGTGTTTGCTAATCGGCAAAAGCCGGCCCGCTAGGTGGTTTCTAATGGAAACTTATTTTTAGCACATATCTGCTGAGAAACTGTGTTAATAACAGACTTTGTTTTTCTAGAAATCAATCAAGATGAGCGGCCAGCAATACTACCCAAACAAGGTAAGTTTTAGACCCACATAATTACATACCCACCTACTTTTGGATAGTTCCATCGATTCTCACGGGATGATGTCATCTTCGGGGCAAGGTTAACATTAACATTACGCGAGCCCAAACACATTGCAAAGATTTAAAAATCTTATACTTTCAATTCTTATATGAACCTTGTTAGAGTGCATCCAACTTTTTTTATAATTGACTTTGTAATTAAATATTAGGTAGGTTACCTACTTGCGCAGAGTGATTAACTTGTTAACTGATTTAAACCGTGTTAACGTTGCATTAGCGTTAATTAATTAAGGTGTTAAGTGAAGGTTTTGTGTAGATTTCCCCTAAAAATGCGTCATGGACTCCACCTAGTAATAAAGCTGAAAGCTATTATATATGCACAAATGCTCGTACACGTTACTACTTTGACCTAAATAGCTACATAATAGGCAAGTACTTATTTATAAGCTACTAGGTTGATGGGGATGGGTCAGTCAGTGTAGTTAAGTATTAGTATAACCTATAATGCCTAAGTTAAAAGCAGACTAGTTAGCTTACCCCTCCAATCTATAATAACGAAACTTATAATATTTATTGATAGGTACATAGGTAGTTGCTTGAAATATTCACAGAAAAATAAAACAAATATTTAAGGGGGGGGGGGAGCAAACGTAGTTATTTTGCCGTTTTATGCTAATGTCTAATGTTGTATAGGTACGGAACGGAACCCTTCGTGCGGGAGTCCGACTCGCACTTGGACGATTTTTTTATTTATTTTCCCCGTGCGAAGCCGGGGCGGGTCGCTAATGTTTCATAACTTTACACATCGCTACGCTGCAGTTTCCTCAAATGAACGACGGAACAAAATCAACATTTAATTTTGTATGCACAGCTTTTAGGCCGTGTAGGTACATAATTAGTTACGAACAGTGCAAAGAAATGCACGTCACGTCTAGCCTAGTGAGTTTACCTTGGTGGCACAATGCATAGTGTTCATGCATGCTTGTAATACCTATGCATAATTCAAAGTCAGACCATGGAAACTATGACTATTGAAGTATGATATCATATAGGAAAAGACAGCGTTAACTTAGTATTAAAATTGCTTACGGTATTTACTTCTAATTAGTTATTACTTAAGTACAAAAAAAAACATTTTTAGTACAACCCTTTTTGAGGACGTACTTTTTGTTGACTGTACTTGCATTCTTATCTAATCCACATGTGCTAAATTTTAAGTACATCCTACCAGAAGTGGATCAAATTTGAAGCAAACAAATTTAATTAATAGTGAAAAAAAAACTACTCTTTAAGTAGGTAAGCGTTTTACATTTTAAAAAAAATTGATAGACGATACACACGACGATGACACAAAATAACGATAGCTATAAATGTAAATTAGCTAAAGAAATATACTTATAGGTGTTAACAAATACATGACAACTGTAACCAGTTTATCTGCACTTTCTGAAGTTCGGTTCGGTTCGTCACTTGTTACGAACAAACAAAAAACAATCGACTCATTATATTTCTGATAAAGAGTGGACTTATTCGAAAATGCCGTATACCTACTTGTAATAGATAGAGGTTTACGGTTCGGTTATTGTAGTGAATGGAAAGGTATCTGGCGACGGAAAGTCGCCTTTTTGTGGCGTGTCGGGGTTTGTGAGTTGCGCACTGCGCTACTTATAGGGTAGGGAAAATATTTACTTAAGCTTCGTTTAGTTACAACATGTTGATAGAAATATCCGTGGGAGTTGTGCTAAATTGCGTCGACGAATTCGAGATTCATCATTTATAAATTCATAGCCGCGCGGTCGGCCCAGCAATGAAATGATAATGCCAAAAGAAGGTAGCCCACTTAGAAATTGTATTACCATCCAAAGGTTGAATGGTATTTACTAGTCACAAAAGGTCATTCTGTGGAATTACGCAAATTTCAGGAGGCAACTGATTGCTAATGGTAAAGGGTTTCAGTTCATTAATAGGTGTAGATCTCCGTACATAAACACCTGAGTCAGTCAATTATTTAAACCTTGTGATCCACATTTTCGGCCGACTTCAGAATCTTGAAAGTAAAGGATGTGCGTCTAAGTACTAGGTACGATAGGTATCATATTTTTCGTTTTGGAAACGCCACGAAGCAAAAATTGGGCTGCAGTCCACATTCTCTTCAATACCTGGCTCACCCCCTCTTTTTATTTCAGTGTACCCCCACAGTGTACCCCGCTGAACCCTTCGACCCTGTCCAAGATGCGGAGACCCTCCGCAAGGCCATGAAGGGCCTGGGCACTGATGAGAAGGCCATCATCGACGTGCTCTGCCGCCGCGGCATCGTCCAGAGGCTCGAGATTGCAGAGACCTTCAAGACAAGCTATGGCAAGGTATGTTGCAGCAAACCCTAAAACTTACAGGCGTTACTTTTAGGACCTTCCTAACTTTTACTAAGTTCAATTAGAACCCTTAGGTCCTATAAGTAAGCCTTTAGCTGATGATTACATCCACAATTACATCACATATCTAGAGGAACGGGGCTACCACGATGGTGGTTGGTGACAGAGCAACAAAATATTAAATTAACGGGGTTGCTGTTAGAAGGCATATACCTACATATCCAAAAAAAGTTTCTTGGTAAATACAACACAATACACTAGTACCTTTTCAAAATTAAATATATCCAACTAACCGCTTACTAAGTATGCCTCACACAACACATAGGTAAACAACAAGTTCAATCATGGCATAATTGTTTTCACTTAGGTTACTTCTAAAATTCCACGCCACGAAACAAGCGACACGAAGGGTCAGTAAGATACTTGGACATTAAATTAGGCAAAATAATTTCCTTTTAACGTACCCAGCTACAAGTGCAGAATCTTAGCGACAAGAAAATATATATTGCTCAAACATTTTATTTGCTGTCATTTGGTGCAAATGAAAAATGGACTACGCGAAATTATACGTCAAAGCAGAAAAATAACAATTTGAAATACATCAACAAAGAAAATTGTCCATCCTGAATATCGTCGAAAATGGAATCTTGTATGGTAAAATTTACAACTTTGATGTATGCCGGAAAAAAACGACCACTTGTATTTACGTACCTATGCTCAGAAATATGACGAATTGTAAATATGTTCCACCCGAAATCATTTGTTTTGGGCCTACATATTAATAAAGTTAAGACTTGATTTAGGCAACATTCACTTATTGCTTATTTGATTTTGCTCCTAATTTATAATGGACAATATTCAATTTGGGCTCAATTAATTTACAATAAAAATAAATTTGGTATTAAATATTTTTCAGCACAATTACATTTTGACAAAATGGTTGATATTAATTTTGGTTCAAATTAAAAAATGGTCAAAATGGTCAATTTAAATGTTTAACTGTGTGTTTTAAATGAAATGAAATTAAATATTTATTTGCTGGAATACGTTTGCATAAGGTCTTACAAGTAGATATCATCAGGAACAGTATTCAGTTTAAATTTAAAATACTGGAATAGTGGGGAATAGTGTTATTTTGCGTTTTGTCGGAACCCAACCCAAGACTGCAAGGTGCAAGTTACCACATCAGAAACATTACGTACAATAATTAATGTTTCCAACTATTAAAATTGATCTCAACATTTACAACAGGTCGTTTGGTTCTCGTTAATGCGTAAAAAACTAGTTACGTTTACTTCTTTAGGTAAAATTCCTTCGTACAAAAACTCAAGTCGGTAACTCATACCGGAATTGTAGTAATCATAAAATATTTAAACCATAACCTTAGTGTTTTTTACGTTAAAAACACCAGTCAAAAACCAGTCACTGATAACATCAGCCAGCCTCAGTGACCCTGGACAATCATCAACCTTACTCATTGCTGGCTGATTCACACAAACGCAAAACTCATTTGAATGAGGAACTTACGGAACTATGAGACGGGTGAAATAAGCGTGAATCAGTTTACTATTTCTAGGAAAACAATCGTCCATTTACCACTTAAAGAAAGAAATAAATAAATAAATGTTTGTTTGCTTAGAACACGTACAAGAAGATGATATTTAAACAAAATTGGTTACAGTATTCAGCCGATACATCAGCATGCAAATTATAATAATAAGTATAAAGTGAATCAATTGGTAGAAAATAATAATAATATTAAAATCAAGATTATGTCTTCATATTAAGTTTTAACTTTGTATAAAATTGGTTTTCCTGTATATGTCAAATTACAAAATAAAGCAATAATAATAAAAAATATTAATAACAATATAAAATTTGAAATTAGTGATAAAAAAAAGAGTAGTAAAAAAGTGAACAATGCCAATTACGATACAAAACTTAACTTAAGACATTTTCTATGGGATATGTATACCAACCTATAGACGTGACGAGAGACGCGATATTGTCCCGATATGAAATGTAATCCCCATTCAAACATAATTGAGATCCTAAGTATACCTACAAATAAGTCTGACGTAATTTACCGTGAATCATTTAAAACTGTTCAACCTAGCGAAAAATTCTACAGTATTTGTATTTATAAACACTTTTATCTACTATACTAATACTTTATGCAGGTTATCAGTTGTTTGTCAAAGGTTTTTGTTCCAGGTAAATTATAAAAAAAATGTGTCTATCACTGTAAAAACATTGCATTGTTGCATGTGCTGCACTTTTTATAATAATGCAAATAACTGTTACCCGCGGCGTAGAACTCGTTTATCGCTCTTTTTGTTTTACCTACTTGCAGCTGCGTCTAGGGAAATTGGGAAATTTGCCAACATTTTGTCAGTCACCGAATTTAAAATGACATATTTATGCAGGATACCGACCACAGCAGCATACAATCATCTAAAAGTTAGTGCATATACTTTCCGACCTTCGTCCTACTGTTCCGAATCAACTTATGAATTAATAATTATACTAAGTAATTTAAGTAAAATACTCACCTATGACTATGAACTAAAGGTACCTACCTACTTAATCGCGTTTTCTCCGTGAATGTACCTATTATCTGTTGTTGAACGGTTATCAAATGTTTACATTATGCTGTCATGTCCTTCACGTACCTATCACCAACTTTACAATGTTTGACTCAGTCTCGGATTACCTACACTTTATCTACGAGTAGACGTATGTATTAAAAAGAGACATTCCATTCGCGAAACTATATCGCATGAAAGAATGTTTATGTGTAATTAACTTTACAGTTTGTATGGATGGTTGTATTAGAATATTGTTATCGGGTAATCAAATTTTAATAAGATTATGAATGGAACCATCTGATATACTCGTAAATAGTGAATGAAGTCTCTAATGATTATGTTAGGCCCTGCCATAAATACGCGAGACAGGCGGCGTGTTTTTTATTTTATTTTGTTGCGTGTGCTGCCTGTTAAGGTAAAGGCAACCACTACTGTGCAGATAATAGATCATGAATGATGACTACGAGACTGAAATGAGACAGATATATTGTGACTACAGAAAATATCTATTTAGAATCTATTTAGTCGTGGCCGGGACACTAGGGGGTAGGGTATTTGTAGGGAGGCCTAATTCAAAAAGAAACAAAACAATAATTATGTACTTATAGCGGGCAAACAAATCGTATCATCGTATTTTAGCTATCTTTCTAGTCTTCTGGCTCTATTTACATGCTTTTATCACGATTCCATAATGGTTTTAAGGTGCTACTATTATATATACCTACTGTCTTATAAATTAATTATCGACATCCGATCAGAGTTACTGGCATGACAATATATACCTAGGTAAGTACAGCCACAGTAGGTACATTTTTATCCATGCGTACCCGATGTCATTTTCCTCGTATTTCAAGCGTCATATTCTTCAATATTCTTGCAATTGCAATGACTCGTCAGCCGTTTAAAAAAACAATAATTACATATTAATATTTCGTGCTAGGTTTTTCCGCGGAAAGCGCCCGATTTATAGAAACTGGTTGAGGATATAATTAAAATTAAAACCCGTTTTACGGAAATATCTAACTCTTCAACTTCTGTTTGCGTTAACAATAACTTTATTCTGTAAATTCTTTCTAACGTGAAAGGTCAGTTTAGGACATTATCCCATGCCTGGAAGTAAAGGATGTTATTGTACCTGTGCCTTACCTACATCATTGCAGAAAAGCTAGTTTGTTTTCGTTTATTTTAGGTTGACAAAGTAATCTGACAGAAAAATAAGGACACCAATGATTTTATAACTAAAGATGCGTTATATTATGCTCACAAAACAACCGAAAAACATGCTCCCAACGCTGCGAAAGCACACTCACACAAACACATACACGCATGTTCTTTTTGATCTCGTTATGAAAAACATAAATACCGTCGTCATTTTCTTTAACGTCACATGAGGCTAGAGACTCTAAAAACATATTTTCCAATTGTTTACCTCTTTTAATATACCTACCACCGCACGACACAATTAACGCTTGTCGTAGCATGCGATTGTTAAAATTAACCTCAACGTTCAGAACTGGTACCTAATGGCTCATTAATCATCAAGTATTCTAGAAAACAGTTATTGAACTAAAATAACACAACTCTTGTTAAACTATGCGGAAAACCTAACAGAAGTAGGTACGTGGGGGATATTCTCGTGACATTCCTGTCTGTACGCCTACCACCTACCTACTTAATAGATTAGAGATTAGTATAGGTAGAATAAAATTAGCTATAAGAAAAGGTTTGGTACTTACAATTATTAACCCTTCAAACAAACTAATTTTAAATAAATCTGTAATACAAATAACCCTGTATCCCTTACTAAATATATAAATATCACGGGACAATCCACACCAATTGACCTAGTCCCAAAGTAAGCTTAGCAAAGCTTGTGTTATGGGTACTAAGCAACGGATAAATATAATTATATAGATGGATACATACTAAAATACATATTAAACACCCACAGAACCACAGACCGGAGAACAAACATTAGTATTTTTCATACAAATATCTGCGCCGACACGGGAATCGAACCCGGCACCTCAAGCTTCGTAGTCAGATTCTCTAACCACTAAGCCATCTGGTCGTTTAATCGTCTCATCGTCGTGGTACTAATATTATAAAATTTATAAACGCGAAAGTACCTAACTGTCTGCCTGTCAGTTTGTCTGTTACTTATTCACGCTTAAACCGCTGAACCAAATTAGATAACATTTGGTATGAAGATATAAGAATAAGAATTCGGAAAGGACATACATTTACTTTATTTACAAAATGCCTGATATATACTGTAGTCAAGTCCAAAATTAATATTAATAATAAGAAAATCTGTATTTCGCATAAATATAAGTACAAACATGTTCATGCTAAGATGAAAAAGAGAAAATGTACCTAAATATAGAGGAGCAAAGTACGCTACAACCTTTACCCATCTTTCTATCCCTAGGACCTGATGAGCGAACTGAAGAGCGAGCTCAGCGGCAACCTCGAAAATGTAATCATCGCCCTGATGACGCCCCTCCCCCACTTCTACGCCAAGGAGTTGCACGACGCGGTTGCCGGGATGGGCACTGATGAGGAAGCCATCATTGAGATCCTTTGCACCCTGTCCAACTATGGGATTAGAACTATCTCCGCCTTCTATGAACAGCGTGAGTATTTTTTTTATGAATAAAAAAAATTGGGAATTGATGGGTACGAGGATTTTGTATGTAGTAACCCTCCTTCGGGCAGTCGGCTAAAAAGGCTTTTTTTTGTTGAATCAGTTTCTTTACAGTATTTTCATTTTTCTTTGAAATACTGCGTATTGCTTTTAAATATGTTTTTCCTGGTGATTTGACCTTACTTTTGTAGGTAGTTTCCCTTAATGAAAATTTAAACTGGCATTAAAGCCGAAGAGTATATTTCTGCTAAAAAAAACTAGGTCTATGGACATTCCAGTTACAATTATATTGGAAATACCTATTGGATATATCTAACAGTGTCGCCACGTTAAAAATACAAGACCACTCGACAAAACAAAAAAATCTTCTTCACCAGTGTACGGCAAGAGCTTGGAGTCAGACCTGAAGGGTGACACCTCGGGCCATTTCAAGAGGCTTTGTGTGTCTCTCTGCATGGCCAACCGTGACGAGAACCAAGGCGTAGACGAGGGGGCTGCGAGGGCCGACGCCGAGGCACTGGCTTCCGCCGGCGAGGGCCAGTGGGGCACTGACGAGTCCGTCTTCAATTCTATCCTCATCACCCGCTCTTATCAACAACTGAGACAGGTAAGAAATACTTAATTTAGCTAATGAGGGCTATCGCGTGTAAATTCGCCGCTAGAGTTGAGAGTTTATGGGTGAGCTACACGGGTTTATTTACAATTAGAATAATTTTGTGAATATTTTGCAATACTTACCTGAAATTAATTATGGCAAATATGCGTTACGGGGCAATGAATGCCTGTGTTTTGAGACAGTTTTGTCTTTCGGAAACCTTTGTCTTCCCTTTTTTCTGAACCAAACGAGACTACGCAACACTGTGGCATGCTCGATATTTTATGGTACGGTTTTAAGGTATTCAATATGATTTAAATGTAAATTTTGTTTTCTCGCCCGTAATAACAAACTAACCACTATACTTCAGGCAGGACCTTTGTGTACAGTAGCGCCAACTGGTGAGCGCGAAAACGGTAACCTTCATTACATCAAGTAAACAGGGCATCATTTTTGCAATTGAATTAATACTGAATATTTTTATTGTAGAAACACTGGAACGAAATGCCAGTTGTTTAAATTTGAAATTTGAAGCAGAGGTAACATCCGTTTTATTTTGTGTTAATGTTTTATAAGTAAAAAAAACCATGGTTGGTTCAAGCCTTGATTGCGCATACATTTTTGACTTCTTTGTCGTGAAAAAGACAGTATTTTTAATTTTTTCCTACTCTTTTCAAATTCAACAAAGTTTATTTTCCACTTTTCCATCTAGCTTTTTTGTTTCCTCGAAACAGTTTAAATATTCGCTACGGATCCGGTGCATCCGGTCTATTTATAATTAACGCAATTCGAAGGATACTTACTAACTAGTAACTAAACTACTTCATATTGTTAAGTATATTTCTTTCTGAGAAATCCACTAGTATTTCTTGTATTCCCATCTCAGTGGTTTTTGTTGCCGGTCAGGCAGACCGTGACCAATACGCTACTATTCTACTATTTTACAACACGTTACTATTCTATTTTCATCTCGGCCTCATATATAATGATCGGCTAAGCGAATTGGTATGTGATAAGGTCCATAAACTTTATATTAAACGATCATATCAAATCACTATACAATTACAATTCTTGTTATTTACATTTATGCATTAGGTAACATTTTCTCCTAAAAAAGTGTTGCAAAAATCGTTACGCAGCTCGATGGAAAATCGGCGTAAATATCTATTCGAATTGTAGGTTGCTATACAAGTACCTACATTGAATTGTTACAATTTGACATTAAAGCTTTAGTTTTGACACCTCGTATTTATGAATTAAAATTTATTGCACACACGTCTATCTGTCCTCTGGTTTACCTAATCAATGTCACCAAATAAATGGAACAATCAATTTTATCACAAGCGTGGCGTGTGTCATTCGTTTCATTGAATGCCCAGACTGCAGATCATCAATTATGTATTCTTTTAAGTTGCAAATGTGGCATTAGGCAGGAATGCTCTGTTTCACAGAACAATATGATTGAATAAAACATACGTTAGGTAGCGGTTATTTGTATGTAATCTTGACATAATATGCCAGTCACTTTTATTACATCGGTTTGTCTAGTCTTTACTGACTCACTCAGTTTTTCATTACGGTTTTCGATCAAGCTAATAGAAATTTGTCTAAAACGGCGAAATGTACTACTGCAAACTGGGAATCACGACATTACAAGCAAATTTGTTGTTCTAAACTCTAAATAAATCTTTTTTTAAACAGATCTTTGTTGAATTTGAGACCATCACTGGCAAGGACATCGAAGAATCCATCAAGAAGGAATTCTCTGGAAGCATAGAGAAGGGCATGCTCGCTATTGGTAAGTTAATTGAGCTGGTTACCTATTTGAACTTACAACAACTATTATGAACATTCACTCATCAAAAGTGCCTAGAGATATTTTTTATGCATAGACTTTGTCCAGGAATAATGAGTATTCCAAGATTTTTTATTAGTATAGTTTGAATAAGAAATACAAATTCATTTGTCTCGCACAGACAAACTAACCGCGTCCGCCTACACTACATAGAAAAAAAAATGTGATAAATAATATGACGTGTTTTGTGGTTGCCCTGCACACATGCCATGCAACTAAACATGTTCATTGAGTATTATCAAGGACCATATATACATGTATATATATGGTTCTTGGTATTATTAATTAAATAATAATATTTTGCCATCGTAAATTTACGGTCAAGCGAATGATAGACTCTGGTCGACGAAAGCTGTCCACGCATTTTTTACGAAACTTTAATCTGGTATCATTTTTGAGACTGTCAAAATTGATATATTGCCATTCTGATACTTTCATTTTGATATAGCAGAAGTGCTATAAGGAATAAATTAATTATTTTTTGTTTAATCCAACCTCCTACCATCCTCAAAATGCAAAATGTTATAAGATTATGTTAGAAGATATATATATTCACTGCCAATCTGGTCAAAATGGTCCAAAAATTGATGCATCTGGACTGTACGTAAATAGTCACCCACAAAGGTCATAAAATTAAACAAGGGTCTCCTAAAGTGCATCATCAACTTTCACACATTAGGTACTACATGAATTTTGATGCAGCTTGAAGAGTCCAGAGTATAATTTAATATCTGGAAAATTTAAATAATATTTAAGTAAGTATCAACAGCGTTTAATCAGTGTACTTACAGCAAGTGTTGTCAGCCTCATTCTTTTTTATTTGTCGCGGTTTCTCGTGGAAAGCGTTAGCTGGCCAGAGTCCAGTGTGATTGATTATAATTTAAATGGCGGTAGGTAGCTGCAAAGAGAACAAACTTTTGATATTTGGTTCCCACGAATAGTGAAAGATTGAAACTATTTTTTGTCGCTTTTAGTGCCAAAAAGAGCAATATTCTAGAATCTCCAAACAGCAACGAACAATTGAAATGACTGACGTAGCAAGGTCAATGTTGTTAGTCATACGCAGGAAGCGAAGTTGATGCGGCCTTGCATTCAAACCACAGAAACATTCAACTTTTTGTGAACCTAATACTACCTGAATTAAAAGGTCGCACTTCAAAAAAATAGAAATAAAAACAAATGATCCCGGCCGATGATGTATGATTGTTACGATTTTGTAATAGACGCTGAGTTATCACAACCACAAACTCAGGTATTTAGGACGTCATCAATAGTGTATTGCACGTCTATTTTAATGTCTTTGTATATCGGAGGTAATCTCTGGAAACACTGAACCGATTGAAAAAAAAACAATAGAAACCTACACTGCTTCAAATCTCTAAAGGACAGAAAGACCCGAGAATTACCAAAATTCCCGCGGGCGGGACGCAGACGTACATAGTTGCAATACCATCCGTTAGATTAATGTTCAATCAAAGCACCTATCTATCTCGAAGCACAAAGTTAATCGTAAAGAACATCTCACATATGATGTATTGCTATACATATCATATATATACCTATCGTTCCACGTTTCCGACGAAACAAACTTCGCAACATCACAGGTCTTCAATCAAAGAGACTTGAGTCATATTGACATTGATATTAATTGGATAAGGACTAAGGACGATTGAGACGTTAACTCTGCGGGGTCACAACACAATAGAACTTGATACTTGGTAGCGTGATTAAGTTCAAAGTTCAAGGCTCCGCTAAACAATTTGTAAACAATCGTGCAGGATTGAATTATAGCCTTTATAGCCTTATGCTTTAGAGCCGTTTCCGAGATCCCCGAAAATACAATAAATACCTTACAGACTAACATACATACCTATAATCAATAATATTTAAAACTAATTAGGTCACAAAACGGCGTGAAACCGTTGAGTCAGTCACCGTCCCCGACGTCGCGACGGCGTCGTGCGTTTTGATTTAACAAACTTAGTAAACTTACACCAAACTCTTCAACTTCTGCCAGAGATGTAATCTAATTATTTTTGTACAGTTAAGTGCGTCAAGAGCAAAGTGGGCTTCTTCGCTGAACGTCTGTACTACTCGATGAAGGGTCTCGGCACCAACGATAAGACGCTCATCAGAATTATCGTGAGCCGCTCTGAGATCGACCTCGGAGACATCAAGCAAGCTTTCCTCGAGAAGTACGGAAAGCCCCTTGAGGAGTGGATCGCTGTAAGTAAACTCTTTATGTTTACACATTTTTGGAAATTCATGCTAATCATAATAATCTGAAGGTGGTAATGATTTCCTTAAATGGGCGATTGTCAAAGCTTCTTGTCAAATATTTGGTGTATTTCTGCACTAAAGTTTTATTACTTTACTTATGACGACCGGGTTCGATCCCCGCTCGTGGCAGATATTTGTATGAATAATACGAATGTTTGTTCTCGGTTCTTGGACGTTTAATATGTTTTATACTATGTATTTACTATATAATTATGTTTATCCGTTGCCTAGCATAAAATACAAGCTTTGCTTAGTTTGGGACTAGGTCAATTGGTGTCAATTGTCCCATGATATTTATTTATTTATTAACTCCAAAGTAAAAGGTACTATCATTTAAGTACTTTTATTTTTGATTTGATATTTTATATTTATTTTTACCTATTTGTGTTGCTATATTGTACTAACACCAATTTTGTAACGGCAAGGCTGTATGCCATTAATTAACGTTTTAATTAACACTAACGCAAATAAATATCACTCGCTTCTGCTTATTTGTATTTTGTTATTATAATTAAAAATGTTGGTTCATTACTAACGTGTTACAAGTGTTCAAATTTTTACAGTAATTAAATTAACAAATATTTGTTTATCACTAACTGATTACTAACGTTTCATAAACCATTCGATCATAATTAAATCAAAATCACATTCACATAAAAAGAGTCCACATATTGGTGTTACTGGTAATGGTGTAGGTAATTAGGTATATCTTTCCGACTGCACGAAATACTTTTATAACTTAAGAAACTGACCCATAATTTTAGAAAGATCTTTCTAATATGAAGTAATCAGCATGAATCAATGTATCTTCACCAGCAGAAAGAAGTCATCATTCACTACTTTTCATTATAAAATCATCAATGGAATTATAATTTTTATCAATATACAGATCTATTTATTATTGCTATATAAAATGGCTCGGATTTTTGACTGAATCTCTAGAATCGACTATAGGGAGTACTTAATAACATTGTCGACATTGTTTGTGATTAATTTGTGTTCATCTTCAAAATCGACTGGTTTTGGCTAACACGTGAAGAAGCGTGTCGGCGCGCACCGAACGTGGCGTAAATTTGGCTTCGAATGTATGTGGTTTGTCCAAATTGTTCTGGCGTTTAGAAGATATCCGTTTTGATTACAGGGCGACACTTCCGGGGATTACAAGAAGGCTTTATTGACCGTTGTCGAATAATTGTGGGCACGCGGGCAGGACAACGATACAAATAACATGCTAGTTCCAATATTTTAAGTTTACGTCAATTGCTGGGTTGTAATGTGATCTGATAGGCCATCGGCGCATTGTAAACAAAACTGCCACCTCGCACATTACAAGACAGTTGTGAGCCAGTTTTGCGGCCAATGTCGCCTTTAAGTTAATTTATTAATAACGATCTGTATATTTTGTTGTTCATAGTCATGTAACACTTTCTTTGCACTGTACATACATTATTGCCTCGCTAACACTACATGCATGCGGAGAGGTGTCCCGTCTCTGCAGTTGAGTGTGTTCTCATGAGTAATTATTAATTTTTCAGGAGGAAATAGCAGGCAATCTGGGCTACCTCCTTTCGACAATGAGTTACTAGAGCCCCGCGTGCTAATACAGTCATAACTCAGTATTACGAGCGGCATTTCTTTGTATAATCTAGTGCTGTGTGAAGAAAGTAGTCGTGTCACAATATATTTTACTATCATTATTGTATATCAATGTATGATCACTTTAATGTGCATTTTAAAGACATTCTTGTTTTAAGCTAATCTTTTACAAGTAATCTCGTGAATGATATTTTGATTCTTACTCGTGCTTCTTTACACGCATGGTTTGTTAAAAACTCCAATAAAATTGTGGGACAGTTTTGTGTTAAGTTTGGCTTGAACTACAGCTTCGTTTTCGGTATTGTTTACAGGACGACCTTAACGGCGACTTCAAGGATGTGCTAGTCGCACTTTGTTATTAGAGCCTGCATATTATTTAGGCAGATTTATTTTTGTATGAATATGTTTAGACTTTTAGAGCATGCTTTTGAGGTCCATGTTACAAGTGCAATGTAATGTTTTCCAGGACGATACAAAAGGGGACTACAAACGCGTGTTACTCACTCTCGTTTCGTAGGAGATCGCATAATAAGACTACAAAATGTTATGAATTGGTGTTGTATTGTATTGCATAAGCTAAGTTCCGATCTGAAACTGCCTTTACATTGTATAACTGTTGAGATGTTAGAAAAGCTTGATATTTTTGTGAAAATGAGATATTTATTGATGCTGTAGTTTCGTTTACAATATATTTACATAATTAATTAAACTACGTTTAACTAATTGGTTGTTTAATCTATGTCCCTGATCCCGTCCTCGGTAATCTGAAACAAAAACTAATAGCATAAGCACCTTAGACCGGCACAATAATGAAGCTGTTTTTTATTGTCGTATAATAAAAGAAACGAGTAGCTAAAGTTGGTATTATTATACAGCAAAAGTAATTTGCATGTAAGTTAAGTACAAATGTATTTTTTGTCGCTGTGCACGACTTTTCGTGAGGATGAGTTGTGGCAGACCTACGCGCATGATAGTGAAACGTATCCTGTTACAGTGACTCTCATTGGCGATATCCACAGCAAAATATGATTTGCGCAAATCAATTTAAACCGTAGGTATTTTTTTTTTTATCAAATGGATGGAAAACGATTGGGTCTCCTAAAGGTAAGAAATCACCACCGCCCATAAACATCTGCAACACCAGGGGTATTGCAGATGCGTTGCCAACCTCGAGGCCTAAGATGTGATACCTCAAGTGCCAGTAATTTTACCCGCTGTCTTACTCTCCACGCCGAAACACAACAGTGCAAGCAATCCGAGCGGACCTTGCACAAGGTCCTACCACCTGCAAAAGGTATTAATAGATATGTATATTTTGCACAAGTTTATTGTTCTATCAATTTGTATATAATAAATGATTTGCTAACGAATTAAAGAACGTAATCCTGGCTGCTAATATACTCTTATAGCTATTATGAAATAAAACTCATGACGATAAAATTATACACCCGGGTCGTTGCACACCACATTTTTCAATCGTGCCGCCGAAGCGTTTGTATCGGTAAAAACGCGATACGCACGCGAGTTGTATGGCTGGTTTAGAAACGCGGTGTACAAGGCTCTACTAATATTTTTGCACTCAGCGTCAATAAGCCATACCTACCTAATCTTATGATGACAGCAAAAGTTTGCAACATCTTTACGATACCATATTGATGGGATCTAAAGATTATTCCCAAATGTTTATCCCGCTTCTAACCAAGCCAAGCGGATTGATTTGTAAACAAAACTTCGAGTTTCTTGCCGGTTTCTTCTCAGCAGAGATTTTCGAACTTCGAACAGAGGGCGTTGGAACCGGCAATAGCTTTTTAATGGAAAGGGAGGATTAAAAATGTAACGGAGGTAGCTAGGGCGGAATCCCTGCCTAACCATGCATTTTTACGACCCTCTTAGGAGTATGACACCCGACCCTGAACATCAGTAGTTTAATTACGCCTCTTGATATCGCAGTTAGATGTGGAGGTTTCTTATGTGTCTCTAATAGAGATACCATCAGCCAAATATGTGGTCTACCACCCTAAAGTTGTAATCGTTTGTATGTCCTAAAAAAATAATGCCAATAGAGTGAAAGCTCGACTTTAGCGACATATTAATTTGATAGGAACTTGTTTAAAAATTGATAGACCACTTATTTGGCTGATGGTCTCTACTACGACAGTGCTAAAGTGTCGAGACCTCAGTGCCCTTAGTGTAAGTTCTCGGTTACAAAATACGTCTCGATCGCGTTCGCGTTAAAATCACAATTTGTATGCAAACACGAACAGCGCCTCTAGCAGAACGTTTGCGATGTTCGTGTTTCCATACAAATTGAGATTTTAACGCGAACGCGATCGAGACGTATTTTGTAACCGAAAAATTACACTAAGGGTACAGTATAAGTCTTAGCTGTAGGCTTGTTTCCACCAGAGATGTGCGAGGAATGTGTTTTTCATGAACTAATAGAAACGCTCTATTTACCTACCTCGCCTCGCTCCGCTCAGCTGTTTCGACTAGAGATGTGCTGTGCGAGGATAGGCGAATGAAGCGTTAAGGTGGTTTTCCACCGGCGAGGCGAGACGAGACGAGAATTGAAATTTGTATGGCAGCGCCCGCGGCCGCGGGCGCGCGAGAATGCTTGTATATATTTCAATTCTCGTCTCGCCTCGCCGGTGGAAAATCACCATTATGGGCGCCGGGATAGGGGTGCAAGAAGTTCACCTATCATAAAAGAAATTAATTAAAACTAGACTAAGATATATAAATAGAATGACACCTATAAATGCACCTCCCTATACGAGTATGCAGCTGCAAGATGCAATGCACCCTTCTAAAAATAATCCTGCCGGCGCCCATGACTGTTTCTATTGGTTCATGACAAAAACGGTATTAGTCCTGTACCTGTACCTTGAACCTAGCGACAGCAGTGGGCGCGTCATTGCTCTTGAGCAGCAACGCGGCGCGCGCTGCGCCGGCGCCGGAGAGCAGCACGCGGCGGCCGCAGCGGTGCGCCCACGCGTCGCCCAGCGCGCCCACCACCGCGCCGCAGGACAGGCCCACGCGGGTGCTCATCTCGTTTGTTAACACCACCTGGTAACATAGCACATGAGAATAAATATTAATCCGGATAACACGTCTTAAATCGAGTTTAAGGGTTGTAGCCGCGCGAGCCGAGCGGTGTGTTGCAGATGATAAGATAGATAGATAAAAAACTTAATTTCCACAACACATACACGGCTTAGTAAGTAACAAACAATTGTAAAGTAACATAAAAATTATGATGACTTAAAAACTAACATTTACCAATTTAAGAGAGCCATGCGATGATAAGGAGAATAGGCGCTGACTCAGCAAGCATGTACAGTCAGCTGCAGAGAAAGGGTATTCTAGAATGAGGTTCAAGTGGGTGGGTCTATTGACTTTTCTTGTGTTTTTGTTCAATTATGTAATTGTTAAAAACTTTAACTGCCGGCAGCGAACAGACTATAGATTGATCATGAATTACGTTAGTTCATCATTCATGTTGCATTCATTGTTGTACTTACAGCAATCTGTTGTTCCATAGCCAATCGCTGCAAATCAGCCATCAGTCGAAACAGCAACCCTGTCCTCTGCTTAGCTGATATACCTTCTTTGAAGGGAAATGCTATAGAATCTATAGCTATTAACTTTATCTAAAACAAGACATATGAAATAGAATAAGAATGTTTGTATGATGACAAGCTGTTCCTACCAATAAGTTCAATTTATTTAAGTTAATACAGTCAATAACCTAACCAACAAAAAGTTGGAAAATCCCACTTTGTCACTTCAAAGTTAATTATCTCAAAAACGGCTGAACCAATTTTGATAAAACACATCTAAGAACCATCGCTAGAAAACCTGCTTTCAAATAAAAAAACTGAATTCAAATCGGTCCAGCCGTTTAAGAGCTACGGTGCCACAGACAGACACAGACACACATAGTGGTCAAACTTATAACACCCCTCTTTTTGCGTCGGGGGTTAAAAACAGTTTATAGCAAAGTCCCAACAGAATCATAAATACCGTAATAACACTGGTTATATTGACCAACCATATTCAACAACCAAATATTGCTGTCCCTTCAATGCATTGCATGGTTTTGACTGTATGTTGACCGTTTACTTTCTCAACCTCATATCTGGCCACATTAAATTGCTTTAGAATCACCTTTATGTTAAGTATAGTAGAGTATTGGTTTGTTTTATACAATTCAGATAAATATGAGGTTGAGAAAGTAAGGAGTTGAATGTATTTACATTTGGATGTTCTTGTATTAGTTTAGGTAATTGCTTAATGCTGGCACAGAACTTCTCTAAACCAATAGCATTAATGTAATGGATTTTTTTCAGTGCATCCTCTTCCTGAACAGCAATGCTTGTATCCAAAAGACTCTGACATTTGCTTAGACTTGCGAAGAGTATTTCTGAAAGAAATATTCCAATGATTCATTATTCTTGCCAGCACAACATA
Organism: Choristoneura fumiferana; assembly: GCF_025370935.1. Lineage (NCBI taxonomy): Eukaryota > Metazoa > Arthropoda > Insecta > Lepidoptera > Tortricidae > Choristoneura > Choristoneura fumiferana. The sequence goes on from NC_133491.1 coordinate 7,997,667, forward strand.
GGTCCAAATTAAATTCAATTCAATTTTCATTCATAAATCATTCAGTGTAAAACAAAGATATGTATGTCAGCCAAATAAGTGGAAACAATAACTTCCTATTCCTATCAAATGCATAATGTAGCTAAAGTCGAACTTTCAAGTTGACATCTCTTATCAACATTATTATTTGCAAACGATAATCCACTTTAGAGCCATAGACCACTTATTTAGCTGCTGGATTTAGACAACAACAACAACTTAAGACAGTGGTAGCTATTAAAAGTAGCAAATAATGTCATACCTTTAAATCTATGTATATTGAAATTTGTGTTTGTATCTACAAACAGAGCTTCAGCACTTAACCCACCAAGAATTTTTGGTATTTGGACAGATGCACAAAATTGTAAACTAAAACAGCAGGTAACACAAACTTAAGAAAAAATTCAGTAAGTGGGATCACACAAACTATATACTAGGAGCAGTTGAAGCAAATAATAGATGGACAGCAAATGATGAGGACACAAACTAGAAGAGAATGGCAAAAGCAAAAGCATGTTTATTAGTGAAAAGTGGTGGAAAAGAAGTGACAGTGATAGCAGTGAACACTAGTGACGATAATAAACTAAGCAAATAATTCACAGGATATGATATACTTTATGAAACTTACCATAGCTGTGTTTTACCCGAGCCTGGGAGTCCTATCAGTTCTGTCATGGAGCCCAACTGGATACCATCGTTACCAAGTGCATTATCTAGGGCTAGGCTGAATGAAGGTATCGAAGGTGAACCACTCTCTCTCTTCGAAGATAAAACAGAATAATTTTAAAGTTTAACAAAAACTTGCACTCATAACTATAGTTCGCTTCAAATTTTGAAGTATTAAGTAGTATTGTACCTACCTGCCATAATTCCGTCGCATTATATATTTTAATAGCCGACATGCCTTAAAATGTTAACTAATTACATTCTTAATTACTTCGTTCCTACAAATTTAATGTTTTTGTTGGCATAAACTGCGTCAGGCCATCGGCTTTTTAAAATTTCGTGACGTACTGTGACAGACAATGACATGACATTTGATATTGAAGTGTTGCCATTAAGATAAAAAATAATAATTTTAAATACTGGTTTTTGCCGATAGTGCCATCTATTGTTGAGTAGATTTGTTTTTTTTACATTGTTTTAACTTGTCTGAATAGATGGCGCTAACGCTACTTTTTCGTTTTACTACTTATCACTAGATGGCAGTTTGAGAAACGAACAATAATAAAACAATATTTATTGTTCATTTAAGTTTACTCATTCAATAATACATCGGAATTGTTTTCCTATTTTAGAAGCAACACTGCGTGGAAAGATAACAATAAAGCTACCACATTGGTATTGTAAACATGATTGTAAACAAATCTCACTTCTGAACGTTATTTCACATCGCCATTATGGGGAATAATAACGTTATTTCACTTGTCGTTTGTATTCTGTCACATGTCTGTCACTGTCAATTGTCGTGGAGAGAATTGTTTTGCTTGTTTGTTTCTGTCCCGTTATTTATACTAAAACTACCTCTGTGATATCCCTATTCTTCCTAATTTTCTCAAACATGAATCAGATGAACATGCACGTCCCGATAAATCCAGGCGGATCAGCTCCTAACGTCGGAGTTGGCATGCAAATGGCAGTACCTCCGACTATCATGCAGCAGCCTTCACCTCAACACGCTCAGCAAATGCAACCACAAATGCCACAGCAGCCTCAACCTGATAAGATGGACAACATATCCAAAGTTAAGACTTTAATGGGATCTCTGCGCGAGTCTATTCCTGTAAGTAATCATACTTCTTAAGTTGAACATTAACAGAAACATCAACAATTTGATCGAATTTTAATTGAATTGAAGTCGCTTAGAGGTGTGACCTTTAGTCTTACTTAAGCAATATTTTCTACACACACTTTTATTCATGTAAAGCCAGCTACAGAAGTTAAGCAACCCTCCTGCTGCCTTTCATCTGCAGCGTATTGTGCATTTTTTGCTCATGAAATGAACATAATATTATTATGTCCCAACCAGCTTTTGCCTGCCAGTCTGTCCACTGGTCGTTTTTCGCTATGCTGTGGGAATTATGCAATTTTCCAGAGTTAAAACTATTCTATGACCTTCCCTGGGACTATATACCGAATTTCATCTGAATTTCAGTTTCATTTTGTAAACGTGAAAAGTTAACAAACAAACACACATACTTTCACTTTCATAGACATACATATATACTTAAATACATACAAATATTCAAGACTCAAGTACCTACTACAAACATTTGTATTCATCATACAACTGTTAGCAAGAAATTTTCGGTTCTGGCACTTCGCCGGCCGCTACGCGGCACGCTCGCTTTGCTCGCTCGGCTCGCGCGCTGAGGGTCGCAGTTCTACCTAACAGTCCTCCTCGCTTCGCTCATCGTCATACCTAACCAGACCTACCTTAGTAGAATTAGAAGCATCAAATTAACTGATCTATTTATTAGGTGACAGAACTACTATTTTAGGTACAAATGTATTATTGCTGGCCGTGACTTATTTTTAGAGGACAGATTTTATATTATATTTCGAAAAGTTCTTCTAAGCTCCAGCTAGTTGATCAAGCAATAATTCCATGTACTTGACAATCTCAGACCCTCTTTAAGTCCATGGATCAACTTGAAACTGGTTTCAGTCAGTTGCTATAATCTCTCGTAATTGAATTATCGTAATCAAAAGACACAACATTGGCTCTCTATCTGCCAAGATAAGCAAACCTTCTGACTTTTGTATAATTGGTTTTCACTCTTTTCCAGATGACTTTGAAATCAGCAGCGCAAATATTGCATCAAAATCACAATATTGATTCTAATTCGCAGTAAGTATACCTGAATTTTCATTTAAAATAAGTTTAGCTTACTGTGCAGAAACAAACAAATCATTGCCTGTTTCCAGTTGATGAAAATGAATCATGTACCAGGGAGAACCTTTGTATTGCATTGTTTTTAGTATGAAAAGGTTCCGTCCTGGTATGTGATTCAGTTTCCTCAACTATACTTTACTAAGCATATAGATCAGGCTGATAGGTATCTGTTGTGTATTTGTATTGTCTACCATGTAATATCATACCAGCTAAAGATAGCACCTATAGATTTAGAAGTTATAATGGCGTTTGTTGACAATTTGCCAGCGTCACTACAGATGATACTCGATTTGGTTCGATTTGGTGATTTGTAATATTCGATGATACTATACTTGGTTTGGATAGATATTTAACTAAATGTAAACAAACTTCAGATTTGGTACATACAAACTAGACTAGTGTATTTCAATATAGAATTGTAAATGTTTAGATACCTAGTTTAATGGGGGAATTTCAATATTTAAGACACAAATTGACATTGTTTTGTTTACATTTAGTTAAATACCTATCCAAACCAAGTATAATGTAAGTTTATTTATTTTACAGAAAAGGCATTGACACACCTGTGCCAAGATTTGACAAAAACTTTGAAGAATTTTTCTCTCTATGTGATCAGATGGAACTGCACTTGGTGAGTTAGTCTTTTATACTAAATAACTCAGTATTTGTAAAATGCAAATACTGTACAGACAAATTTATGTTACTGGCTTCTATCCCCAACTCTAGTTTAGATGAGATAATGTGATTGTTCAGTCACAAATTTTTTTTAGGGTATCTCCCATAGACGTAAAGTGGGAGTGAGTGGAAAAATTTGAAAAAATTCAGAATGGTAGAAAGTCAAAAATCAAACTTTCAAGAAAAACTATAACGGTTAAGTTTGCTTGAGAATTATTAGTAGTTTAAGAGCAGCCTAAGGTATAAAATACGGTATAAGGTAAAATATACCTAAACTATGGAAGATTTCGTATAAAAGACGAAATCCTTAGAAAAATATTACTAATTTTTTTCGTAATGGCTACGGAACCCTATTTCGGGCGTGTCCGACACGCTCTTGGCCGGTTTTTTTTTAAATAATTTTTCTTTGTTGAACCTGCACTTTCCCAAAATCTCTAAGAACCATATCACATTCCCTGAATACATAGAAGTCTCTCATCTAACAATTAACTTCTTGACCCGGCTGCTTGGCTAACGCCTCTTATCTCCGATGTCATTACGTGACTCTTTATCAGTTATAAACATTCGAATGTTTTATGATGCAGTTGCAGTATCATGTGATCTTATCTGAAAGCTCCTCAGGACATCTTTAAACGATAAGTCCAAGGATTTAAATTGATCAAAGGATTTTATAAATAGGCTCAGAGTTGCTGTACCCTCATAAATCCTAGTGTACTTCACAAAGTACAAATCAATTGTAAGAATAACTGCCGAATGTACTACTCGTATGTCGAGCACAAATTTTTCAATGAAATGTGAACTTAAAATTTATTGAAATAATTTCCAAAATCATAAAACCGAGAACTTTCGGTTCGGTCTGTAAAAGTCAGGACTTAGAAGGATACGAAGTATGGAGAGGGCTATACTCGGGGTTTCTCTATGGTATCGAATCAGAAACATAGCCAAGCGAATTAGCTCGTTGAAGTGGCAATGGGCAGAACAGCCGTTAGGGCCGAACAGGTCTCGAATGGAAACTGCGGATCGGCAAGTGCAGCGTAGGACAGATGACCTGGTATAAACCGCTGGTCCTCGGTACTTCCTACCAAAGCAACAGGAGGTATATAAGGGAGGCATCCTCCGGCTGATACGATGGAGATCTTGATGATGATGAGGATTTCGGAAAACCAAAACTATTGCAGTTGAGTGCAAAAGCATGTCCAAAGATGTATTTTTTTTTTCAAAACTAATCAACAAAATTGCAAAGATGAAAAATGTTAATAGGTAGGTACATTTGTGACCTTTCATGAAAATCCGGTCAACAACAATTGAAAACATATAAATCACATAATGTGCTTTAGCGGAAATATATTACAAAATTGACAGTGCATGGTCATATAAATAACAAGTCGGGTGACAGATTCCTATCATACGTCGTATATCATTACATTACTGACATGTCAGCAGTTGGTATTTTATATGACGCATCAATATGTGTAGACAGCGAACTGTATTCTTGATCTATCATAGGACTTTCTCACAGTAAACATCGTAATCATTTTCCTTTTCGGGCCAGGCATACTACGTAACGTAGGTCTTGGCATACGACGTCCCTAACATTTCCTGTGAAAATGTTCCACAGTGTGTTCTTGTGGGGTATTTAGCTGCGTATAATACTTGCAGCGCTGTCAGCGTCCAGAGGCCAAACTCTAGCACTTGATCAAGGCAGAGCGCAGCGTAGAATGTCCATCAACGACATGGACGGGTGACCTGGTTAAAGCCGCGGGTTTACGGTATCCAACCGAACCAACTGGAGGTCTGTGGGGGAGGCCTGTCCAACAGTGGACGTCCTGCGGCTGATATGATGATGAACCTGATAAATTATCTTTATGGTCGCTAGACCCAGTAATATCGTGTTTTCAGCTCACTTGATATTTCTACGTCTTATAAGTTATTTGGTTGTAACCGAGTGTTGTTTGGCGTGTTTGGCAGAGAACCGCAATAACGTGCATCGAGCAAGCACAGTCGGCGGCGCACTACATGCCGGCGCCCGTCATCCCGTCGCGCCTCGACGCGGGGCCCAACTCCGTAAGTTGCTTATTACACTCACTTCTCTGCCATTAGGCAGAGTCATAAAGAAGTAAAAACTAATTTATAATTCAAAGGCCGAGAATTAGTTTTTACTTCTTTATATCATGTTGCTATATCTGAATCAAAACTATTTATTTTGCGTTTCTTTATAATGAATAAACTCGAAAACATGCAAAACACTACATACGCATTACACACTGACAAAATCTTAATTTTAATGTCTGTGCGTACAATAACAGAAAAATATTGACTCATTTTACAATATTTTGTTACAGGAGACAACTCTTAGCTACCCGCAGTATTTAAACACGGTACGCTTACAAATTTCCTACGCAAAAGACATCCACGACACGCTGGTGGCAGCCGCGCAAACCGAATGGCTCAAGAAAAATTAATATTCATCCATGTAGCAAGTAAGAAAAGTGATTAGGTATATTATTATAAGACTAAATTAAAGTATTTTCAAATAAACGTAAACGATGATTTTATTAAATTCAATACGTATGGTGAGGTCGCGCGGCTATGGATTTATAATGATCGATCATCGATGGAAATGTACCTACCGCAACCGCAGTCCGCAACTCGTGCGATATTTCTCGTACCGTCTAAATGAGGCGTTAAGGTAGCATTCAGTTGTTGGCGACCGCAGCTGGCGACCACGATACGCGACTGCGACCGGAGGCCGTATTCCCTAACGTTTCTGATGCTCGCGATAGCAATCAAATGACAGTTTTTGTATGCGAAATCTGTCATTTGATTGCGATTGCGAGCATCAGAAACGATAGGCAATACCGTCTCAGGTCGTGCAACTAAATACATACCGAACTAAATAAATTATTTAATACCGACAGCTGTTGACTGAGTTCATACTAAGCAGTATTCATTAGTCGCAGTCATATTATATGTCGCGGTAGCCAACATTGGAATGACACCTTATAGGTAAGAGATAAGAGTAAAACAGTAGATTTATAAAAAAAAACTTTATTTCAGTGACTAATGGATACATAATGGAATGGCAATTATAATTATTTCAGGGTACCCATAAAGATTTACCATAAATTATAATTTTACACAAACTTTTATATCCATTTCTATGTCTACGAATTACAATTAATTTGGTTAAAAAATTTTTTTTTGAGATCACGAGTTTTTTTTATTGAGATTTGTATTTTATTCTAAGCAACAATAAATTCACCATAACATGATTCGACAAACAATCAAGTCACAGCAACACATCATTACACATATAAATTTGTCGCGAAAATCTGCTCCAAAATCTAGTTAATACACTAAACAAAATTCTAAGTCAGACAAAATAGATCAAACTTAACATTTATTTCTTAGAAGTAAATAGACAGTTCGATCATTTTATTTTTGAAGTCTTAAATGTGTCACGCCTTCGCTGTCCTGGGAACCACAGGGCGACTCGACCACGCGCAGTTTAATATTTGGACTTGGTATTAAAGTAAAATAATCTAATCATGTAAAATATCACAATAGGAACTTAAATGAAATACTATCGGTCTTTTGCTCTTGAAGACGCTTCTGCAGAAAGTTTCACTAAGCCAGCCACAAAGTAACTGAAATGAAAAAGATTAAGTTAGATTAAGGTTGAAATAAAATGTTTTTTTTTTTTCGTTAAAGACTCATCGACACAAAATTCGAAGCATCAAACCTAACTCAAAATCTCGCAGGTTACTCGTACAAAAGAAAATAGAGGTCACGAAGTTTCATCGGTAAAACGACAATACTAATATTAATATCATTTTTTATCGGAAAAATGGTTTTACAATACAAATACTTTTTATTCAATTACGTAAGTATATTAATATAAAAACGCAAACGTATTTTTGATTTCATTTTACCGACGAAACTCAAGTGGCACTTATTTTCTGTTGTGTTTTAGTATTTTATTTCTCTTTTGTTAGTGACAACATGCATTAGGTAGTTATAGACAATACCTAGTTATAACTAGCCTATGATTATGATTAGGTTTGTTAAGAACAATCGTAAACGTGCCGAGCAAACTATGATAAGGGAATGTTTGCGGGGTTGTATCCATGAGCAGTTCCGATGCAATGTAACGTCGCCCAGCGACAGTCCCGGGGGGGCTCGCGATACTCCAAAGGACATAAATCCTGCTTATCATTAAAGTTCTGCGTCCCGCGATAAAATTATAATTATGACATGCGGCCAGCGCCTATGGAATATTACGGGCTCATTCATGTGATGGACGCGATCTGTCTGACGGACTTTACTGGAAATATCTCGCACTCGCTAGCGCAAATTAATGCTATTGACGAATTTGGTTATTGATTAGACGTGCTCGACTTATCTGCAGTCAACGACCACTGAACGTGCACCGATTGTTTGTAACATTCAGTGTATGCACCCAATAACATTATTTTAAGTTTTTTGCAGTTATCTTTTACCAATTACCACACGTATTGTTTGTTGCCCTTTTAAGTATAAGAACCCGACCTATGATAGTAAGGACTTATCAAAGTAGGTAGGTACTAGAGTGAAAGCAGCCGGTCGCGTCAACATCTTTATGTCACAAGCTGAAGTGCCCGTTATGCCGCTTGCATGGCACATTATAGATAAAAAGCTCTAAGTTACATTAAGAATTATTATAAATGTCAAGTTATTTCATGTTAGTAACATGTTACGCGGTTATCGTTTGTTATTAGCAGTTTGCGAATAAATTGACCACCTTGAGTTCAAACGATTATTATACAAAGTATCGAATTATTAATTATTCGTTAACTGGCAATCGTGCTGGTCGTCGACCCTTTGGTCTTGTTATTGTACTCAATGTAGATGAGCGCAGCGCCTATGTATACGTCTGTATCGACGATTGTATTTTCGATATGGTTTCACGGGATACCCGTAAAAGTAACGAATTTGGAGTTGAAATCAAAAATACAAAAAAATACTCCAAAAAACCAATCATAATTTGATTGCTTAGTAGCTACATCCATCTCTTGTCTGGGTGAGCGGTTAGTTCCAAAAGAATGTGACGTCTCTCCATGAGAGCGAAACACAGATGGCGCTAGTGCTGCTGCTTAACTAGCATAGTGGAAAAAAAGCAACCTGAGATATGTGTGCATAGGAGAAGTTCGTGTCTAGACTCCTGTCCAGCGCTGGTGCACGCAGCACGGATTGCTGAGGACCTGGGTTCGATTCCCAGCGCTGGTGTCTTTTTCTGGTTTTTCTGTGCATCCATGTCTCAGTTTGTATTTTTGTATTTTAGGTCTGTATCGAGTTCCACTCGATAATTAATTGAATGATTATTGTTTTTTGTTGTGGAATTGTCTGCATCGCTTTAAAAGTCTGATGTCGTAGACACGTTGTAAAAATAAATTCTATCTAATCACAATCAAGTCTATCCAAAGATGCACCGGGAAAGTAGTTATAATCCATTATGATAGTTAGGTCCGGTACTTATTACAATGTTGCATGTCGGAAATTAATATTAACAGTTGGAGTTTTTATCGTCTCCTCGTTAATGGATTGACGTCTAATAAATCACGGCGTGTTTTCTTCCAAGCATCTATAATAACAAGTTCATAAATAATCAGGATCGTTCTTCTTGATAATAACATACTTATATATGTAATATTCCATATTGCTGTCGCTAAGGGACTACCTACTGCATATACTCGTATGTATCTAGAATGCTAGTGCAGTGCCCAAGTTCTGAAATTGACACAAGCATGGCAGAATAACTGCCACACATTTGGAATGAAGGCGACCAGATTATGTTTTATACAAAGTTCATTTTGAAAATTTGGACGATTCGAACTGAGTCATTTTCATTCTAAATGTGCACAAATAATAATTATGTATTATCTCACATGAACGCTATCTTTAAAACTCCTTGGAAAAAGTAGGTCGGGTTTGTTGATTTTGTTCGCATATTATATTTTTGGTTTATTGTGCTAGAAACCAGGGGTCTACTCCAAAATTTTATATTCGAAATTCCTATTACACCTTATAGAACGGCACGATCAAAGTTCGAATTTCAAAATCGTAGTATAAGATCTGAATGAAAGAAGCGCTTACCATGTTCAACCGAAGACCTGTTGCGCGGCGTACGTGATGCGGAGGAAGCCGTCGTCGCCGCGGAACTGCTCGTAAGCCTGCGCCATCGTCATACTGTGGCTCGCCAATATGCGCTCGTTCACCAACAAATACAGCGCCTAAGGAAACCATCTGGTTAAAATACCGTCTTTACCATAAGGGCACACGGGGCCCGTGCCGAGGTCTCCCAACCCCATTATGGCCCCCGAAAGGCAGATATAATAAAAATAAACGCTTTCTTTAAATTCTAAAAGTTCCCAAGATTGTGTGCCCCAGAGCCTCCGCATGGCTTAAGACGGCCCTGTCTGGTTAGACTGTCACCGTATTTTGTAACGCCCAAGCGCTCGCGATTGAATTCACCATCTATTTCTACGCTCATCCCATACCGTGTGACAGAAAGAAGTGGTTAAAACGACTGTGATTCCGAGTGCTTTCGACAATAAGACCTCAGTGTTTCTGGCCTTAGATCGCGGTCTAAATTCGGGGCGCGAGAGTTATTGGAATGGGTTGCGTGAATTCTAATATTCTAATTATTCGGCGGTCGACGTTGATTGGCCGGTTACAGTCAAACTGTCACAAGATGGCCTAGGAGACTAGATTAGTTCTCTTCCCTTACAACTCGCGACCGCGACAGACGCACTAATTTAAAAGTTAATAAAGACTCCAAACGAATTAGTCTTGGCAAGCTAAGTAAGCTACCCATCAGACTGCTCGCCCTTTCTCTCTGGTATACTTTCCCCACTGAAGCTGGGCCTACGTTTAAGGAAGAGAAACCAGCAATAACTTATAATAAGTACTCACTTGTGAACTCTTCAGTTTCATTTTGGTCTTGATTATGAAAAGGAACTGCGACATGGTCAGCTCTTGGGGAACTAGGAATTTCTTTCTGCTCAATGCTGGGACTTCTTTTTCTTTTGAGAATCGCTCTACATATATCTGCAAGAAGTTAGTTCATAGGATATTTATTGTATAAAATACGACAAAGGTCCATCGAACCGGATAACAATAACACATACAGACATTATAACTTACCGGTACTTTGTTAGGGAATCTATGTCTTAGCGCTTCAACTTCCTTTTTCCCACTTTTATCTGTAACAAAGACAAAAAACGTAGGTATATATCATTACTAAAACTAATTTGTGGTTTATTATATTTATTAAAATTGAATGTTGCTTTAATTATTGAATCAGGCGTTACTTTGCGGAGGTCCATATCAATGAACTAAAAGAATTTCCTTGCTCACCCGCGTCCTTAGGATAGGATTGCTATCGTAAGGTCGCGGGTGAGCAAGGAAATTCTTTTAGTTCATTGTTGCTTTATTATATTTTTTAAAAGGACGCGGCGAAGGTGTTTTCAGTTCTTTAGGTACGTATGCTGCCAGGTAGCCATTGTATTGTGCGGCGCGGCGAGCATGCCGGTCGCGCAATAAATTGAGAACACACTCGCCGCGCGCTCTGCCCGCTGGCAGTCGGCAGTGCCCGCATGCATTTCTCCCACCGCCGACGACGATGAGCGAGAAGCGATTAGAGCTAGTAACTAGAAACGAGTGGGCAAGAAGCGAGTGTAGTTTTGTCGCTAAGCTGTAAGCGAGTGTTCGAGCACGATGGGCGATTACTCGCACCACTTGTGTTTTATGGCTCAGCGAGTTTTATAGCTCTTGCCGCTTCAACAAAAGAGTGAAAGTTCTCGCTGGCAGTGTGAACAGACAACGATCAATACATATGTGTCTCTTTTACTCACACAGGACCTATATCATTTGTTCGTTTCTTGAGCGAAAAAATAGTCGATAGCCAATCGCTTCCTCGCCGGCGGTGAGACAAAAGTAATGTGGTGCCTCTAAACTCGTAACTAAATAGCGACACAATGTTACGATTGTGCTCAGTCCACTCATTCATAGCAGTACCTCCCATGGGCGTACCCAGGGGGGGGCAAGGGGTGCAGATGCCCCCCCCCCTCACGGCAATTGCATGTTCTGCAATATATTACGCCTCGTTTACATTTTTGATTAGGGCGAGTTCATGTATTTTTTGTACTCTGTCATGTATTCTGTCTACATAAAATATTTAAGTCGTGTATTTTTAGCTAAATTATTCCATTGGGTATGTAAGCTGTAATGATAATTAATTGTAAGTTTGGAAAATTAAAATAAATGAATAAATAAAATTTTTACTCGCACTCGCAGAAAATGTATGAACTTGCTCCGTATGACAAAACAAGCGCGGGTGATCTGACCTAAAAATCTGACTTGCACCCCCCTAGGCCAGAAGCTGGTTACGCCCATGGTACCTCCTGCCCTGATGGTTTGAGGGGCTTTAGAATACTTACTCACCGTCTTGGTAGCCGAACACCTCCTGCGAGGCGTACGTGATGTAGAGGAAGCCGTCCTCGTCGCCGTGGCTCTCGTACGCCTGCGACATCGTCAGACTCATGCTCAGCATCGACCGGTTGTTGATTATCAGGTACAGAGCCTGCGAATAATACACTAATTAATATAGGTACGATCTTTATAGGTAGTGCCACGAGAGTGAAGTGAATGATTACACACACGAAGAAGTGATTGCATAAAAGGAGAATGAATGAAATGAATGAAAATGAGATAATAGTTAATGAGTTATTATAGTTTGTTAAATTACATGACATGTTTTTGTGTGCGTGACCTCAACTCTAGTGGCACTACCTATAGCTTATGGACAGTCTGTAGGTATGGTCCTTCATAATCATTACCAACGAGTAAATTTACATTGTAATAGATACTTATCTATAGGTAACTGGTAAACAAAATCTTATTTACCATTCGATTGGAATTCAGATATAGGACATGGTCGGATTTACCTAATTCTAGAACAAGCAAATCAATTGTGGATTATAAGAAACTTACTTGGTTAGGCTTCAGTTTTATCCTGTTCCGTATTATAACCAGGAATTGCGACATGGTGATGTCTTCTGGTACCAAAAACTTCGATTTGTCCAATGATGGTAAAGTTCTTTCTTTGTGGTATCTCTCTACTATTATCTGTTGACAGAAAACGATTTAATTAGCCACCTCACTAGCCAATCACACAATGACGTGATTCATAAATACTCACCGGTACTTTTGTTGGAAATTTGGTTTTTATCGCCATCACCTCTTCTTTTCTGCTAACTGTAACAAAAGTGTACGTCGTTATTTTCCTCAAAATTATTGATAGAGAAACTTATACATATGTCTTCTAATATAATTTAAATTTTTAATTCAAACTCTTTTGCTGGTGGTATTACTTTATCATTGGATATGGATATAATTTATCATAACCCGTAGTCAAGTCGACCACTGAAAATTTACTTGTGATCTAGTCTACGAGGAGATTCGTTGTATGGAGACTTCCGAATGATTCTCCCGCCTATGAAACTTGGCACATGATGAAAATAGGTAATACAGATTATAGATAAGTATACAATAATCCAACAACTTTTCTTACGAGACGTTAGGTATTTTTACCTAAACATGAAAATCGTTAAAAAAATAATTTACTTTCACTTAAGTTTGGGACCCTAAGAACTCCGAGAGAAGCTCAATACCCACGTATGTAGGTACCTACAGGAAAATATCGTCACTACTAAAATCAATATGTCAATAAAATGTAATCTTGACATAACGTTCATAAAGTTCACTCAGAAAAATTATCTATTTAAGAGTATTTTTTTAAGTAGTGATGATATGCAAAATACGACCTTAACATACTTAGGTTTAGCAAATTTAAAATTTAATTTCATATAATTAAAATTTAAAATTTGCTCTGATTAATATTCTATATCTTTTTCAGTTCATAATTTCTATATATCATGTTTCATTAGACAAGCTATCCGGAGCCAAAATGGCAAAAACGCCAAAAAGGCCTTATAGTTTCGTCATGTCTGTCTGTCTGTCTATGTGTCCGTCCGTCCGCGGCTTTGCTCAGGGGCTATCAATGCTAGAAAGCTGTAACTTTTCACGGATATAAACTATGCCGACAAAATGGTACAACAAAAAAATAAAAATAAAATTTTTTAGGGTACCTCCCATAGACGTAAAGTGGGGGTGATTTTTTTTTTCTCTTCGAACCCTATAGTGTGGAGTATCGTTGGATAGGTATTTTTAAACCATTAGGGATTTGCCAAGACGATTTTTCGATTCAGTGATTTGTTTGCGAAATATTTTACTTTAAAGTGCAAATTTTCATTAAAATCGATCGTCCCTCCCTCCCCTCCAAAATCTAAACCGATGTGTGGAAAAAATTGAAAAAATTCAGAATGGTAGTAAGTATATCAAACTTTCAAGGAAAACTATAACTGCTAAGTTTGCTTGAGATAAAATATACCTAAACTTGGAAGATTCCGTATAAGATACGAAATCCTTAGAAAAATATTACTTATTTTTTTCGTAATGGCTACGGATACGGAACCCTATATTTGGGCGTGTCCGACACGCTCTTGGCCGGTTTTATCTCAATTACTTTTTGTTGTGCTGGTGGTGTTAGCGTAGGTACATATATACTCCCATTATTGTTTCTAAACCTGTTAGATATCTTAGAATAGGTATTTATAATTATGTAAGTACATTCCTGATAAATATTAATACAGGGTTATCGTTTTAGATAGCTTAGGTATATGCAGTTAATGACCAAGTACCTGCGCGACCGAGCTTCGCCCGGGCGAAAACAACTAATTAACGCGTTTTCCTAGAGATAGTTGAGTAAAACTAAATTGCAATGTATGAGAAATTCGGCATTTATCTGTTGGTATCCCATTATGATACTCGATAAATGTACTATCAACGTGTCGTATACCTACACACACAAGTCATTGTATCTACTCGTATGTAGTTTCCGCGCTACGAAACACTGAATATCAATTTAAATCGTTAAGTAATTTTCTTTTTTTTTTACTTCACGCTGAAACGGCTGAATGGATTTGGATGAAATTTGGCAAAAAGTTAGTTTACAACCTGGATTAAAACAATAGGATACTTTTTATCCCTATATTCCCACGGTATAGGGATAAAATCTCTAAGTAACAACCGCTGGGCTTAGAGTTATGAAATTTGGTATGTAGGTAGCTGGACGTCTAGAATAACACATAGGCTACTTTTTATCCCGATGTTCCCACGGGATAGGGATAAAATATCGAACTAATAACCGCTGGGCTTAGAGTCATGAAATTTGGTATGTAGATAGCTAGACATCTGGAATAAAAACATAGCCTACTTTTTATTCCGATATTCCCACGGGATAGGGTTCAAATCTCGAAACAGCAACCGCTGGGCTTAGAGTCATGAAATTTGACCATGATTGTTTTTAATGTAACGTCAATGAAAACAACGATTTAATTTTCGGGAATTCCCACGGGAATTTTCAAAAATCCCGAAATGTCAATTCAGCTGCTGGACCTAATGATTTAGGTGTGCGAAGACGCGGCGGTAAACACTACTATCTCCATAAATTTTGCCAAACTTTGAGCTAATTTGGTGCAACTAAGTTAAAACTAAGCTAGATCGACTATAGTTCACCCCCGAAAACCCCTACGTAGCAAATCTCGAATTAAATATTTTTTATATATGTATACGAGGGGTCAAACGAGCATGCGGAAGCAATCACCAAGCCAATAATTGCTGGTCCATTCAATTTAGTCTGGCCAAAGTAGCTAACATAGCCGTTTTTCTGCATCTTATTCTTAGGTACCATCAACCAAATAAGTAGTCTATCAATTTTTAAACAAGTTCCTATCAAATGAATATGTCACTAAAGTCGAACTTTCAAGTTGACAGACACGTCTATTGGCATTATTGTTTTATGATATGACCACATATTTGGCTGATGGTACCTATACCATCGTCGTCTTGTCGTCTTTTTTAATTTTCGAATACTCCGATAGGTACTTTAAATTAAAAAAGGACTTAGGTTCTTTGCAGAGGATTTTGGGAAAGGATCACTTTTTGAGCATTTTTATTTCCTGTCTGTGTTTGCGTAGTCACTTCGCGTCGATACATACGAGTATAGCTTCAATAAACAAATAGCAACCCGATTCATGAAATAAACTGCCATTGCAGTTTCAGGTACCTAAACACACAGGTATTATCGTATAGGTCTAGGATTAGGTCTTATTATATAAAATATCATCATCCCAGCCTATATACGTCCCACTGCTGGGCACAGGCCTCCTCTCAGAATGAGAGGGCTAGGGCCGTAGTTCCCACGCGGGCCCAGTGCGGATTGGGAACTTAATAAAATATACAATAGTGAAATTGCTCTTTTATGATATTTATGTTAATAACTATACCTAATTATAGAACAGTCGAGTTCATAAACTTGTGAGCAAAAATTTGATCAAAAATATCTGAACACGACTCTACGTAGAAGCGTGTTCAGATATTTTTGATCAAATTTTTGCTCGCAAGTTTATGCACTCGACTGTAGATACAAATACTATCGCTATACGAGAATGGAATTATTCGATCACGCACACAGTCAAAACAAAATGAGTTCAATGCACTGGTTGTTGCTGTTACAAAATTTGTATGTACTGATAATTTATTTTGCCCTATATTTGCTACAGCTTGGTCACAGCAAAGTTGAATACCACGCATTTTTGATGGAACTCAAACTTACTGCCCGCCTGTAAGACATTATTAAGTACTTACTTAAAAAAACCTTAACAATCATATCTAAGAAATACGGTTCTGATGAACACCATGTTATTGTTGCTAAATAGTTGGACTCTGTCCATGAAATTTTGTTTAGCCAAGATCCATTCCATAACGACCCAACATTATTACTTCTTTTATTATTATTTATTATTTCTTCCCAAATCACGAAAAGAAGGTAGCATTCGTTTATTTTGCTGTAATCTTCAATCCGTGTTTTATGCTTGTATTTTAATAACTATAAGGTCATGTTCGCGAGGTATGGTTACAATTACAGGTGTGCCGGTGAGATTTCCGTTATGCTTGATTTACCGTTATGCGCATTTGACCTATATTTTTACCGGTGCTGTGTTCAGAATTGATTCCAGCGTCGTATAAAAAAAATTGTGGGTATAGTCTTATCCAACTTAGCTAGGGTTTTAAACCTATTTTAACATGTAACTTACATAAGTACTCACTGAGTATTTTAATTGAACGTAACTTTAATTTAATTTGATTAAATTACATTCTTCTACTCACGTTGCAGATATTCTAGTAAAATTTTGAAGGTAAACATTGTAGGTATTTAGTAAACGGTGTTAAATTGAAAAAAAAAATACTTGTACAAGTAAATATAATGATATTACACTTACCGAACGACTTTTTATTTTTGAAGCACTGTTTAACATTGTGATTCACATCATGTTTTATTAATGTTGTTACAAAGTTCAGCTCCATCTTAAGAAACTTTTAAGTTTACCCTTTACTTGATTTATACTAGTTACACTACCCGGGCGCTCGTGCACTCTCTTGCTAGCGTTAAGTTCGACTGCATAAAGTAAACAATTATATGTAACTTTTATTATCAGTATCACTAAGCATTAGGAGGGGGAGGAATACCACACTGCACTAATCGTATCGCTTTACTTACGGGCATAATTACTGTTTACTTTTCTTTTTATCTTGGAACACAAAGTAGGTACTTGTTGGAACTAATGAAGGCGATAGACCCCTGGAAAATTTTACTTGCACTTTTAAATTCGCGGTTATTTTTTTCCGTTTAACTTACCGTGACGTTTACTGCGTTTAGAAATAAGCAAGGGTGTTCCGAATCGTAAAGGAACCTATCTCTGTCGCTCACGTGTAAAATAGTACAAGTCATCTCTTTCGCCCACACACGAAATACCTACTTAGCTACCTACCCGATAGTCTGCACGTATATCGAATGGAATTACTTAGATTACCGCCGGTTTACTTAACTTGTTTACTTATTTACTTGTTTATTTGTTTGTTTGTTTATTTGTTAATAATACTTAACAACCTTTGTCATCATCTCATAGTGACGTCACGGAAGACCGCACACTGCTAAGGGGTGTGTCAAGTGTCATCAGATCTCATTGATAACCAGTGGAGCGAATCATGCAGACTTTTAAATACTTAGGTATCTAATCGGCGTATTTTAAATATCTAATTCAAACGTGAGATTTGTACCTATGCCTTATTTCCGGAATGTATACATATTTCCGGAATACAAACTTAGCTATTATTTAGGATAACACTACACTACAGACAGTGACTAATATGTGACCCTAATAAACATGCAAATCTTGGAAAACTAGACCTATAATATGTCCTACATCTGACGAGGTGGCGACAACGTGTTTCACGGCGTCTTTAATCATGTAAGTTTACGACAGTCAATGAGGCGGGATGTTTTTCGTTTTACGCTGGTGCAAGTGATCAGGGTTTTCTTCTGGGATAAAATATCGCGCGTTTTTGTTTTGCTTTTTGTTATTATGCAATTGCATATCCTGGTTTACATTTTCTCTTTGTCTTGGTCAGCTTCTTTATGAACTTAGTGACTACGTGACTGCTTGCTACTTAAAATTATATGTACCTATGTACCTTTCTTAATACATTATGGAGCCTATTGGCTTTGTAAACAAATTAAATAAGCGGTGGTGATTATTTAGTAAGCAAGCCGCGAATAATATTCTTTTAGTTACCTAGGTCGATAGGTATACCAACTGGCGATCCGAGGCGGTCTCCCTGGCTCTAGGCACTAGGTGGCATGAGATGCAAAAAAATCATGATAAGATGCGTGAAAAACAAATTTTGATAGCGATATTTGAGGTTTCGTTTGTAGGTGGTGATGGAAGGATTAGAAATCTTCTATCAAAGGGCATCAACAGACAACCGCGCTCTACCCCGATCTGAGGCTGGGGCCGGTGCTGCTGTCTATTACTTTTGAGTTATCTTATCACTGAATTAATTGATATCGATCTACTATGACTGAGTAAGTAGTATTGTGATGTACGTATACATAAAACACATTGTTTTTGTATGTATTAGTTTGATCGATATTGAGGTATGGAGTTCGCATCTTTATATAGGTACTGTTGTCTTTGGGAGTTCGGAAAAGTTGCAAAAGTGTCCAGCTGCCAGCTGCGTCAAATAATAGTTCCAAATGCCTCCAGATTGGCGCTAGAGTAGCCAGTGTCTAATTTACTAAAATATTAAATAATCCAACAGCTGCTGCGAAAACACGTAGTCAATGATTGGATATTCGTAATGTTCTGTTATAAACATTAATTATCATAAATGTAACCGCTTGCTACTGTAATGCCGTCTATTTAACACCTTTCGTCGGACACTTGCATATAAGGAAACTGTCCTTAAAAGTTACACTGTATTTTTGTTGTTGTTGGTTAGTGAAAAGGCAATAGTAGATTATTGTCGTGGCCTGGAAGTAGGCAATTGCTGGCTGAGTATGAGTATTAAACGGACGAGCTTGCGAGTCCGTTTAACTAATACGAAGCCAGCAATTGCTATTCCAGCCGAGACTAATATAAAGCTTTTCTCAAAAATGGTGAATAATTCTGAAATAGAATGAACTTTTTCTCAAATATATTGTAAAATTTAATTTTATTCCAATATTTTTCTTATGCTTTCCCGCCTTTTTTCATTAAAAATAAACTGCAGGTGTATTTTCCACGAAAACACCACAAGCTATTTCAGACCCAATAGAAAAAGTCCGGAGTTCCAATAGACTTGGCTGTATACGACTTGTGCCAACATTTCCATGGCCTTTTTAACTTTTTAAAAAGAAGTGACTGATTGCAGGCGCGCTAATTCATTATTGTCGAGCTAGCGCGAAAGCAATCTTTTTAACTTTTTAATTTTTCGCTGACCATAAACTATGCACTTCACCTTCCGATATGTAAAGAATAATGTCAACTTTTACGGACATTTTTGAGAAAAATCATTTTACGCTTTAATACATTTTGTGGATGTATCATTTTCGAATAATATTGATTAAATTTTGAACGCAGCCAATTTTTGACATTTACACTTTGTTTCATTCATCTTTCGTTTATCCTATTTTATTAAGCATATTGCTTCCTGTTAGCTAGTAAGCATTTTTACGCCTCATCATATTAATTTATGGAAGAATATATTTCATTCCAATTTTTTAAATGTATTGGTAACGCCATTATATATCAGAATTATATTAAAAAAAACACCATTTCAAAGTAGCGTAAAACGAATCATATCTTTCATTTGCGACCAATACGAATACGAATTATTGAATTTATGAGATGATATAAATTAAATATTACGTTTTAATCAGTTAAGTTGTGTTAAAGTCTGTTCCTAGATTGGAACGTTTCAGATATTTTAGTAGTTTTCTAAATTTCGCTTTGTTTCTGTCACTTTTTCTATTGAATAATGCATTATAAATATTGTGTCTTATCGATGGACTTTAGAATCGATAACCCAATTTCGGCGTGTTTTTAGTATTATTTTATTTCGGTGGTCTGAAAAATGCTTCAAAACTCGTGCTAAAAGTATTGAGCTGCAATATAGTGTGTGATCATGTTGTTTACGCCGATTTATATAGCAATGACCTTTATAAAAACTTGGCGAATTCGTTCCTTTCGAGCGCGACTTCTGGAATTTCTTAGCGGTAACACGAGTGTCGCGTTCTGCAAAGTGCCTGAAAATGCCGCAGGTAAATAAAAAAAACTGTTCTTAATTTGACAAATCATAAATTTTCTAAAACATTTTAATATGAAAAATATTTTTTTTTTGTTTTCCAGAAACCCCTACATTAAGTTCTAAACTGTGTACGAATCCAAAGAATGCTTACTTATGCGATCTATTAGACTACACAAATGCCACTAGAATATGTAGTATGAAGCCCGCCCAGTGCATTGAGATTAGTGACTGGGTGTCCTGTGCGGGAGGTCTGCCGCTTGGATCAAATGATATTTCACCTGTCACTGAGTTTGATGTTGAAGTTTTGCTGGAATGTGAAATGGAGCCTCATGAATCAACTGCAAATCATTTAATATCGGTAAACAATTATATCTGAAGATTGTTTTTTTTTCCTTTGCCTAACTAATCCGTCAAACATCTTTTCTAGCTGTAATTCAGCAACATATTTGTGCCACTATTAGTTTCCTCAGATTCAAATAATTTCATTAAAGTACTGTAATGTCTATACAAAGTGGAAGTCATCGACCTTGTAATCACAATTTAATTGTTTCAAAGTAACTCAATGTTTTTTTACTAGCTTCAGTTAACCTTGATAATGATAACCTGCTAGAGGTTACGCATTTTAAATTAGTTCATTGGGTGAGTGTGATATTTGATAAAACAATGTCAAAAAATTTACACAAACTACTTTAATATGCACTTTGATTGCTCATGCAACAACTTATTATTAGACCTCAATGAAACTAGGAATGTACTTATGGCTATTTAATATTATATTCAAATTATATGTCAAAATGTTTGAATGAATCCTATTATATTATCACAAAATATTAGCTTAATGTCTGTGGTTACAGTTGGACTCTATGGGCTTACCAATTGCATGGAAAGCGAGCTCACATTTAGCTATAGTACTGAAGACTAATATTGAGAACCTCAGTGCTGCTGGTCTACATTTTGTAGGTAGTGATGAGTTCATAATTGATCACAAGCTGCCAGTAGTGAGGATACAGAGTAAGTGTGTAGACTAGATATATCGAAAGGAGTTTGTATTATGTTGTAGTTTATATGTTTAACTGCGGTTTAACTTTACACATTTAAATTTATTTTATCTTTTATTGACTTGAATTGTTTATTATAGTTTTTAAATTAAGTAATATATGTCAAAAGCAATAATTCTGTTAATGTAAAAGCAATTTTTATTTTAATCCTTTATAAATTTTTTCATATCCATATTTTTCAGCGGTTCAACTATCTGGTGAGCCAAATAAAGCCACAGATACATCAATGCGAAGTCTCCGCAGTGATGTCTACCACAGCCTAAAAAATCCTCCAGCAGAATTCCATTGGCCAGTGCATGCAGCCCTTCTCAGAAAGCTGTCCAAAGTAGTTGATGTTAAGTCTGAATGTAACAGTACAACTATAGAGATGAATGGTGGAAGCAACAGTATAATTGAAACTACAAACCTCTCTAAAAAACATGTATCCTTGGCGGATGTCAGTGTTAATACAACAAAATCGCTCACAGAAGAAGATGAGAAAGAATGCACAAATCATGTTGTAGAAACAATTAAGACACCAGAGAAGTCTCCTGAAAAGAAAGCGCAACAGCAAGAGGAGATTGTTGTTGAAAATGTAACTGTTGAAATTCAACACAAGATCACACCTAAAAAATCTAGCCTCAAATTAGACTTGAAGAAAGGCACTAGCCAGCTCTCTGCATCATTATTAAACATATCTAGTCAAATCAAATCTGTCACCACACATAAAAGGATAGTGAGCTCATCTGGGCCTAAAAAATCTCAGCCTCAGATTGAAACACTTCCACAAGCGAAGGAATCTCCAAAAGACTCTCCTTCGCAGGGCACTCCAAAGTCTGCTAAAACATCCCGTCCATTAGTAAATACTAAGTCGCCCAACATATTGATATATTCAGATAGTGTAGCTGCTAGGGATAACTTGGAAGCTTCTCTTAGAAAAGTTTTGGATGCTGATAGGTAAGTAAAACCATAAAATTTTAGAGCAGCCGCACACTAAACCGCTAGATCTGGTAGCAATGTCTGGTAGTTAAATTACTTTCATTCGGCTACCTAGCCAGTGCCCCACTCTTATTTCTGCTCGAATGAAATATACAACTCGAATTTTCGGCATCACACTAAACATTGGTTACACTACTACCTTGGTTGCAACCCCCAAATAAAACCCTCGACCTTAATGTGCTTGTCGTGAAACCCGTGGTCGATAAATGAGTCATTGCCCGTACTAATTTTCATGTCATGAAGCCCAAGGTCGGTAAATGAGTTTGTTGCTGCATGGTGTGCTGCAGAGTGCTGCTACTCCGTGCGCGCGCTGCACACGCACGCCATGCACACGCTGCGGAGGGGTAGGGCGGCGGGAGCTTGCGCTGCCAAGAGCGCAGATAGCGATATCGGCAATTTTTGAAAGAATATTAGTTTTTCTTTTACAAATGTACAATTTTACTTGCAAATGTGATGAAAAACATTGTATATCGCACGGGCGGTACTAGAATTTAATTATAATTAATAATACATTATAAATATATTATAAGGTAATTCTTTATTTACCGCCCTTAAGACACAATGTACTATTGTGCATATTATGTTTGATATTATGCTTATATATTATGCATATTATTATTATGCTTATTATTGTATTTTCAATTTACGTTTTACGGGATGACCGTAAAAGTAAAAATTTGGAATTGAAATAAAAAATACAAAAAGATTCCAAAAAAACAATCTTAATTTGATTGCTTAGTAACGACATCTCTTGTCCGGGTGAGCGGTTAGTTCCAATGGAGTGCCGAAAGTTTCTCGATGAGGGCTACGGTATAGATGTCGCTAGCGTCACTGCTTAAGAGGCTAAATAAGAAACAAACAAGCTGAGATGTGAGGTGCATAGGGGAAATTCGTGTCTGTACCTTTGACCAGCAGTGGTGTAGCGGTATAGCACGCGGTACGGAATACCGAGGACCTGGGTTCGATTCCCAGTGCTGGTCTTATTTTTCTGGTTTTTCTGTGCATCTATATTTCAGTTTGTATTTTCAATTTAGGTTTTACGGGATGACCGTAAAAGTAAAAATTTGGAATTGAAATAAAAAATACAAAAAGATTCCAAAAAAACAATCATATATTATGCGCTTAAGAAAAAAAACACCTCATAAAAGTCATAAATGACTCTCATTGGTCAATTTAATTTCACATGCAGCAGACGATTACTTTGATTGGTCCAATTGTAGTTTCAGCACGTCAGGAATTAAATTCAGAAATTATATTCTTAAAGTCCTATCGTATTATGAAATACATTTATATTGATACGACCTGTTTTCGTAATGTTACATTGTTGTCGTGTTTTGCGAGCCATAAATGAGTCAGCTGTTGAAAACTTGAAAACTTTGTATCAAAGGTACACAATATACAGCGGTCCCGAGATGCGTTGGAGGCGGGAGCGTGGCGCGGGCGAGCGGCGCTGGTGGCGGTGGCCGGCTGCGTGGGGCGAGCCGCGCCGCCGCTGCTGGCGCACTTACTGGACGGCGGGCGGCTGCTGGCGCTGTGCTCAGATCTGCTGCATGCCGTGCTGCCGCACTACAAGACTGCCGAGGTGAGGGTGTGGGGGGGGCGCGCTGCGTGGGGCGCGCCGCGCCGCTGCTGCTGGCGCACTTACTGGACGGCGGGCGGCTGCTGGCGCTGTGCTCAGACCTGCTGCATGCCGTGCTGCCGCACTACAAGACTGCCGAGGTGAGTGGTGGTGGGGGCGCGCTGCGTGGGGCGCGCCGCGCCGCTGCTGCTGGCGCACTTACTGGACGGCGGGCGGCTGCTGGCGCTGTGCTCAGACCTGCTGCATGCCGTGCTGGCCGCACTACAAGGCTGCCGAGGTGAGGGTGGTGGGGGCGCGCTGCGTGGGCGCGCCGCGCCGCTGCTGCTGGCGCACTTACTGGACGGCGGGCGGCTGCTGGCGCTGTGCTCAGACCTGCTGCATGCCGTGCTGCCGCACTACAAGGCTGCCGAGGTGAGGGTGGTGGGGGGCGCGCTGCGTGGGGGCGCGCCGCGCCGCTGCTGCTGGCGCACTTACTGGACGGCGGGCGGCTGCTGGCGCTGTGCTCAGACCTGCTGCATGCCGTGCTGCCGCACTACAAGACTGCCGAGGTGAGGGTGGTGGGGGGCGCGCTGCGTGGGGCGCGCCGCGCCGCTGCTGCTGGCGCACTTACTGGACGGCGGGCGGCTGCTGGCGCTGTGCTCAGACCTGCTGCATGCCGTGCTGCCGCACTACAAGACTGCCGAGGTGAGGGTGGTGGGGGGCGCGCTGCGTGGGGCGCGCCGCGCCGCTGCTGCTGGCGCACTTACTGGACGGCGGGCGGCTGCTGGCGCTGTGCTCAGACCTGCTGCATGCCGTGCTGCCGCACTACAAGACTGCCGAGGTGAGGGTGGGGGGGGCGCGCTGCGTGGGGCGCGCCGCGCCGCTGCTGCTGGCGCACTTACTGGACGGCGGGCGGCTGCTGGCGCTGTGCTCAGACCTGCTGCATGCCGTGCTGCCGCACTACAAGGCTGCCGAGGTGAGGGTGGTGGGGGCGCGCTGCGTGGGGCGCGCCGCGCCGCTGCTGCTGGCGCACTTACTGGACGGCGGGCGGCTGCTGGCGCTGTGCTCAGACCTGCTGCATGCCGTGCTGCCGCACTACAAGACTGCCGAGGTGAGGGTGGTGGGGGGCGCGCTGCGTGGGGCGCGCCGCGCCGCTGCTGCTGGCGCACTTACTGGACGCGGGCGGCTGCTGGCGCTGTGCTCAGACCTGCTGCATGCCGTGCTGCCGCACTACAAGACTGCCGAGGTGAGGGTGGTGGGGGGCGCGCTGCGTGGGGCGCGCCGCGCCGCTGCTGCTGGCGCACTTACTGGACGGCGGGCGGCTGCTGGCGCTGTGCTCAGACCTGCTGCATGCCGTGCTGCCGCACTACAAGACTGCCGAGGTGAGGGTGGTGGGGGGCGCGCTGCGTGGGGCGCTCCGCGCCGCTGCTGCTGGCGCACTTACTGGACGGCGGGCGGCTGCTGGCGCTGTGCTCAGACCTGCTGCATGCCGTGCTGCCGCACTACAAGACTGCCGAGGTGAGGGTGGTGGGGGCGCGCTGCGTGGGGCGCGCCGCGCCGCTGCTGCTGGCGCACTTACTGGACGGCGGGCGGCTGCTGGCGCTGTGCTCAGACCTGCTGCATGCCCGTGAATCACAACTCCATAAATACCGAGCTGACAGTTACAGAAAACTCTCAGATCGCAGATTTTGGTATCCAGCCGCTTTGTGGTCTTCGATATTTACCTCCCTAACTTTCGTAATATTTATTTAAATGTATTTTATCTTCACTTCAGATTCGTGAGAATGAAGTAGTGCAATTTAGTTTCGACAAATGGAAGTCTGTGAAGATGAAGCATCACATATTCTGCTACCAGGCCTCGCCCGCCAAGAAACAGTTCTCTACCGAGAACGACAGGCAGTAAGTTAAAAATCATATATTTAGAGCTTTTCTTCCTTGTCTTACTAACATTTCTTCGCTATATGCTGAGAGTTTCTCTTTTGAATCACTTGGATTTATCGCACACAGCATTTATTCACAGTGCTCTCTCAACAATAATTACCTCTATAAAATATTAATTGAGCTACTGACATTTCGATCTGCTAAGTAATATGTTAAGACCTTCTATTGACATGTGCTGATTTTATTCGGGTAGTAAATTAAAACTGAATTTTGCAGAGCAAGTCAGGATGCTAATATTTATGGGTACGCAAAATGTAGATATTCGCATCTTAGGATTATTACATTTTATGCTTGTAGTATTTGATCGCTTACAATATTACTGCTTAAAAGTTTTATCATCATTAACTTGCATTTATTTATATTTCTTTTAAATTGTTGTGCAACGACAATGCTAAATCAAGCATATGCATAGCGCTTGCGAGCGAGAAAATTATGAGAGCTCTAACTGATGTTAAATGAGTTATAGCTTGCACCTTTGAATTTTCGCGCCCTGTAAACCCGCTTCATACTCTGCTGTACAATAGCTATCGAAGCAGATTTTCATCATAGAATTTAAAAACGTTTATCTTATTTATATTGTATCCTACACATTATTTCACTTGATTTTACTCCACCTTGAATAATTGCAAAATGCCTAGCCCCAGATAAATATGTGGCATGACACAATTTTGACAATTGATATTATGTGTATGCATTATGCATGCCCCTTCGGCCACT
Source organism: Choristoneura fumiferana (assembly GCF_025370935.1). Classification (NCBI taxonomy): domain Eukaryota; kingdom Metazoa; phylum Arthropoda; class Insecta; order Lepidoptera; family Tortricidae; genus Choristoneura; species Choristoneura fumiferana. The sequence continues at coordinate 8,024,296 of NC_133491.1, forward strand.
TTGGAAACAAAAGGTTTGAAACCAGGTTTCCGAAAAAGAAAAATAATTCTGTTTTCTAAACTGGTTACCCATACAGAATATAGAATCTTATTTATAAACTCATTCACAAATTTAAATTTCCCAATTTGAATCGACACAGAAACATAGATAGGCTTAGGTTATGTTAAGTTTACATCGGCCAAAACTACACAAAAGTAGGAGCTCCGCGTGAGCAGAGCTCTGTCAACACTGTGTCTGTGTCGATTCTGATTAAAAAAAAAAACACTACTGTGAAAGTAAGCTCCAGTCAAAAACCAGAAGTCGAACTAATGTGAGAGGCCACACAGAATACTGTGCTGGAAATATGCGTGTCGCGGTATTCTGTTTGACCTCTTTCACGTTAGGTCAAATATTACAACCGGTACCGCCTCCGCGCTGCGCCGCACCGCTCCGCCTCCGCTGTCAGTTTGTTTCTAGCTATATACTTACTGCACTTGTATATATGTTTTGTTCTAAAATATCTTGCTTTTTTTATTTAATTGTAATTCAAACACTCATTATCACAGATGAATTACATATTTGCATTTTATTATGTATGCAACATGCAACCAACTTAAATAGCTGTTTAAGACATATTACGTATTGGACTACGCATCCCTAGCTAGACACATCTCTCAGTTCAGTCTGTAATGGTAATTTAAGAATGAGATACTTTCTTTTGTATTTCAACACTGGCTATACTTTTGGACAATATGACAGATGTTGAATAGTGCAATGATTTTTTTACAAGCTTTTATTTAACTTGCCATGTTAACCTAATTGATCGAAATTAACCAACTCCCAGTAGTCCGATTGTCTTTAAATTTGAACTATAATGCAAATACAGTAAATAAAAGGTACAGTCAGCAAAAAAAGCTTGTATTAAAATTCAAATTTCAACAAAAATGCTTAATTTGTATAACTGGTATTGTAGGCCGTCCAAATACACGGGTCACCCTGGACACGAACTGGACATCCAGGTGCTGGCTTCGGAGGAGACGTGGCGCACGCCGTCGCTGCTACAGGCCACTGACCTCACTAACAGCGGCGTCGCCATCTTCTCACAGGTACCTGTCACAGTAACTTCCTGCGTGTGTCTGTACTCCCTCTACGCAACAATTATCACTACACGTCAAAATCGTTTATAGCGACACCAGTTATAACACATATTAGATGTAACGACCAAGAAAAAAGTCTTAACACGATCTTATTATGCTAATATTACCCTTATTTTTAGGGTTCCGGAGCTAAAATGGCAAAAAGGAACCCATACATGAGCTGTCAAAGGAGCTATATCAATGTAGTTTCGTCGTCATGTCTTTGTCTGTCCGTCCGCCGACGCTTAACTCAGGGACTACAATACAAGCTTGCTAGAAAAAGCTAATTTTGCGCACGGATATTTAATCAACGTAATGCCGACAAAATGGTAAATATACCTTTAAATTGCAAATTTTAATTAAAATCGAGCCCCCCCCCTTTTTTTTTTGAAGTCGGTTAAAAATCGAAAGGAAGAATCGAGTTATCCCTACACGTAAAATACTAAATTCAATACGAAGTTTAAAGGATAATAAGTCACAGCAGACTCAGCCCTCTCGTAGGAATCTCATGAACACATTATTGATCTTCATCCATCTTTTCTCATAAGAAACCTTATCATTTTACAATGAAAATTTGTTACAATGGTTTTTAATCAAATACATCATCTAACTAAATACAAATACTTAACACCAGTGAAATAATAAAACTACTTCCTTATTCTCAGATTCACTTAGAAGCGGATCCGAGTGACTATTTAGCCGAAGAAGGAATCAAGAGCAACGAAGCTCGCTTAGAGATTATCCACAAAATTCTAGGAGATATTCTAGACCTCCACGTAAGAGATCCAAGGGAGATCACCCAACTGGACTACACGAGAGGTTTCTTCCTTGGGAACCATGTGGTGAGATACTGTTTGTGATTACGAGATCATTTATGTTATGTTTACTGCATCGCCATTCTAGTATTCGACTATTGCTGAACAATGACGATCATATTATAAGCAAAATGCCTCTAACATTGAAAAGCCGCGTATCCATTAGAGCAGCTTCAGGCCGGCGAGCCGAGCCGACCATATCTGTTTTTTGCCGTGCTCAAAGGAGCCTCAGTCTGAGCCGTGCCTTTGGCAGCGTCTCCACTTGCGCGGCCTCGGAGCGAGGCAGCCGCTCGGCCCGAGGCTGCGTCTAGTGGATACGCGGCTAAAGAGTAAGGAATCTTTGCACAATGATAAATTGACACTGCAGAAAATAAAAGCCTAAAAAAAAATATTTTATTTATTGGATTTTGTCCATACACAAAAACTGACTGATATATAATCGTCTTTGTAATAAGTAATTTATGAATGAGTAGGTAGGTAAGGTACTGTAATATTAGCATTATGATATTAGATTGATTATTGGACTGAGATTAAATGCAAACTTATTGCAATACAAGTATGTATATGTATATGTTTTTACGCTTCTTAGATACACCGTCATTTTTTTATTTTCATGTTCATTTGAGAAGGAAAGAGTTCGATTACTGCAGTCAGTTATATAACTGACGTGCCATTGGCTGTGTTTTACTATAATAAGGCTGTATTTCACCAATCACGTCTCCGTCAGGAAGGCAGTAATGTGTTTTTAGCTCACACATACCAACAAGCTTTATGTTTGCAACTGACTTGGACATATCTCCGGAATCTTAATAAAACATCGCTATACAACAGTTTTAAATCCAATTCATTGATGATACATGCACGCACACTTACAGAAAATAATTGTTTTCATCAGAAAACGCCTTTTTTCTAAGTGAATTGCGCCCATTCTGGCCGCCATAATACTGTATCACAGCACTCGTGACTTTGGCCTTCTTTTAAAACATGATGATTCCAAATTGTCCCTTATGCTCGTTATGTTTATGTGATATAATGGGTTGTCTAGGGGGCGTGGCCTGCGTCGTCGGGCTCCGGCCACGTGACGGTGTGATGGCCGGTGAGACGCGACGAACACGTTTGCTCATTGGTTGCGATAGATCGAGATTTTGAGACAACTGGCTTAATTCTTCGTGTTATTATGATTATTACTTTTATCTGAAAAAAAAATGGGCAAAGTATGGATTGGAATCCTTTTTTATTTCAAATTTATTTGACATACATGGTGTTTTAAAGTTAATTTCGAATATTTGAGCAGGTGATTGAGTTAGTACCACTACGACCATTGTTTAGGGTTGTCATAGTGTAGTTACAACATCAACTAATGAATGGAAACATGTGTTTACCACTATTAAAAATCCTGAAAATTATTTACAGGGGCGTTTACTCAAACTTGCCCAACCGTCTGCTGAAGTAATCTGGATTAATTTTATGAGATAGTGTATACATAATTGAAGACTGCTGTAAATAACTTTACTGTCAGAGCGAAATTTAAATACACTGCGACTGCGACTGTATAGTCGCCATCAGATATTTCGGAGCGGCCAAGGTGGTCAAAAATATCGATACATGAACTCTACTAGCTTAATAATAAAGTGCATGTGCCAATATTTTTGACCACCTTGGCCGCTCCCAAATATCTGATGGCGACTGTACAAGTGGTGTGGTGTTTTCTGGCAAGCAAAGGTCCAGTTTTAATTATCAGTTTTTTATTACTATTTGGTACATTATTTATAAAATAAGCTGTTAAATCTGAGTTGGTATCTCAAAATCTCGGATCTAAATGTATATTTGCTTTATATTGCCTAAATAGAACTTAGCAAGTTTGTAGTTTAAAATTTATATTGATTTAACAATTGGATATTACAAAAAAATACATATTCGGAAACAATATTTGCACGTCCTTGTTTCTGCTTTCTGTACGCCGCGGTGACCTATACATATTTATGCTAAGCACGTTTGTATTGAATGCCAAAAAATAACCTTTATTTAATAATATGCTATTTCAAATGTACGCAATCTTTTTAAATTTATGTTTTCTCAGCAGTAGGCTAGTTATTTTTACCTACACCTTACTTAGAACTTAACAAAATTTCAAAATGTTTTAAGCAATATTTGGCGCTTATGCTAATTTTGCGTTAATATTGCATGATGACGTTTATTTACTTACTTTGTTTTATATTCAGAATTTTGAAAAATATTTCAGAATTTAAATATTACCTTACTCAATAGTAAGTAAAAAACTAAAAGTACGCAAAACTCATTCTAATTTTAGCAATAAATTGAAGCTTATACTTTTTTTCTCTATTTTCCGCTAAATCCAAATCGAATTCATTGTATTGTATTGTAAAACTTTTTATTGTACATAAAAACACATGAAAATAACAGAACACAGGATATAGGATAAATCGCAATTTTGTCCTATAACAAACTTAAAGTGTCGTAAATACAGGCGCGTATAGGGATTGTTGATTGTCCATAATTTAGCCGTGTACTGCTATTCTGGTTTATTAATGTCTATATTTACCACGGATATGTATAACTCGGCTAAATTGTGAACAGTGGCGAGTGGTTCAACAATCCCGGTACACGTTAGTACGATCTTAAATTGTAGTTCTTTTTCAAATTTATACATCCAGCTAGACTCGAGACATGCTGTTATTAATCAGACTAAGATGTAACAAAAATCAACCCTTCATATTGTAGCAGAAGCTGTCGCTAGTGGAGGGGTGGCGCGGGGAGGGGGGCACGCAGTCGCTGGGGGAGCTGACGGTGCAGTGGTGTCTGCGGGGGGAGGCCGAACGGAACCCCCCCTCCGCCACCTTCCTGCCCGTACACGTCTACGACTGTCCGGAACACTTCTCTACTGTCGAGTACTTTGATGTAAGTAGCATTGGAATTAGTTGTAGCGCATGTGTCATGCTTTTGCTGGTAACAATCGTTATTTTTATTCAGCCTATGTACCATCAGCCAACCCTAAAGTTGATAATCGTTTGCATGTCATAAAACAATAATGCCAAAAGACGTTTCTGTCAACTTGAAAGTTCGACTTTAGCGACATATTCATTTGATAGGAACTTGTTTAAAAATTGATAGACCACTTATTTGGCTGATGGTACATCCCTCTGCTGCCTCGAAGAAATGAATCGCATATTAGGGACCCTGATTTCCTGACTGATAACTTTGATTCAGGGTACAGCCTTCTCGCTGCAAATGTCGTGTTGTCATTCATAGTATAGTATATAATATAGTATATTCTGTAGTGCCGGTAGGGTTTGCAATCGCAAGCGATTTCTTCAGAAAAATGACCAAAAATTGTGAACGACAGAATTTAACGTCGACGTCTCTGGGGCGGCTCGTGGTGTACTCAGACGTGCTGACGACGACCAACGCGGTGACGCGAAACGTGCCGCTCGCACACGGCGTCGCGTGCGTCGCGCGCCGCATGACGTCTGGACAGGGCCGCGGGCAAAACGTCTGGATCTGCGTGCCCGGACAGGCCACCATCTCGATGCAGGTATGAATTATAATTTCACCACTCTCTGATAGTTTAATTTTTAGGGTTCCTTAGCCAAATATGGCAAAAACGGAACCCTTATAGTTTCGCTTTGTCTGTCTATTTGTCCGTCCGTCTGTCCGTTTGTCGGTCTGTCCTCCCATTGGCGTACCTAAAGTGGGGGTATTTTAGTGTGGCAGGTGGTTACTTTTTGTTTTAGATTGGTTGTGGCTGGTATTCTATCGAACAATGACAGCTCTACCGTACTCGACCTGAAGTCGTCTGGCAGTGTCTTATCTAACCTCGACATTGGCGGAATCATCGCATCGTTCGATGGGGCCATTATAATCCCAAAAATTTAATTGAATTGAAATAACTAAGTGAGCCAATCGCAAACAAACGTCAAACGGACCACACGATACTAACGCCATCTAGCGTTATTTCACCTCTGTGAAAACCCTCTTTGACTGGACTTTTGCTTTTAATGATGCTCTTAGCCATTTTGAAAGAAGGTGTTGAATAGAGTGATGCGTGTACGCAGGTGTGGCGCCGCATGTCGGCGACGCTGCCGCTGGTGCAGCACGCGGCGGCGCTGGCGGCCGTGCGGGCCGTGCGCGCGCTGCCCGCCTACGAACACCTCGACATCAGGTACGGCCGTACGGGCCCTCACCTTTGGAACAACACCGATGCCTGAACTTGTCAAGGGCGTTTAAGGCACATCCGCTTACCTACCATACGTTAAACCGCGTATCTAGTACGTCGAAGGACACAAGTGAAACACACCGTAGCTAGTTGCACACTGGTTTAATCGTAACAATAAAGGGAGGTAGACAGAGCGGCGCAGCGCATACGTACTAGTATCTATTACGTGTAATTTTACTGGGGGTAGTTGTAACATTATTTGTTTTATTTCAACGAATTTGGAGTTAACATTTTAAATTGGCCAAATTTAGCAATACACAGAATTGTCTAAGCCTAATGCTTCCCGGGTTTGAATCCGCGATCCTCTGCTTGAGGCTGTAGATCAAGAACCCTAGGCCACTACGGCTGTTTACTCTCTCTCTGTTTAAATTATCCAAAATATTGTATGCACGCAGGATAAAGTGGCCGAATGACATCTACTTCGGCCGCGCTGTGAAGATCGGCGGCACCGCCACCACCGCCAACTGCACCGGCGATGACGTCGTCTGCAACATTGGTGCGTATCATCATTCTCTCTTGGGGGTTGATAAACAATCTCATATACAGCCCAACCATCCACTTATTTCGCCGACTAAAGTGTTTTTCCTTGAAATTAAACTCTACATGTGTGTAAAGATAAAGCAGTGTATGTAACTGTACATAATAAAATAACGCATTAAAAAACTCTTGTGATGTTATTAAGAAACTCGTTTGTCGGCGCGTTTCCTAAACCCACACTTATTATTGTAACAGTTACATTAACTAGTATAGATAACGCGTACGCTTATTTAATATGACATCGTGACAATTGGCGCCCAACTTGGGACCAACTGTCACGGTGTGCCAATAAAAAGCATAAAGGGTGACGCTTAACGATTTTTCGATTTGGTACGTGAAAAAGTTATGCCTTATCATTCAGGAAATACAAACTGAGTTCCTTAATTTCTCCCTTCATTGGCGTAAATTCGTCAGGCACCGCCGTGAACATCTCTAACACAGTGCCGACGACGTGCCTGAACCAAATAATAGAGGAGCACAACAAGCAGCACGACACAAACCTCCCGCCCATAACCATAGAGAAGTTCTTGGCGCGATACTGCTCGCAACTCGAGCGCATATTGGACTATATCGACTCGGACGGCGGCGTCGACGCGTTTCGCGAGCAGTATTACCAGTACTGGCTGCATGAGTAAGTCACTTTCTGTTACTTAAGAGCGTGAAATTAACCTTTCGTTATGCGACCCCCCTTCCTCCTTCCCCTTTAGGCCGGCAACGCACCCGCAGCCCGCAGTCCTAATAATGCTGTAGGTCTCCATGGGTGGCGGTGATCGCTTAATATCAGGTGACCCGCAAGCTCGTTTGCCAGCTATTTGATTAAGAAAAAATAACGTTTTCCGCTACCTGTTTAGGGAGTTGATCCGATTTTGATCAATTTGAGTGCCCCCAAATGCAGTCGCTAGGCGCTCGTTTTCAGCAATAAATGTGGTCACGTGACCTCATTTTCAATGTGATTTTGAATTTCCTGCGACGCAAAAATGTAGCGTCAAGTCGCCGCGTTGAACAGCAGCGACAAGATGGCTTCTTGCAGGAATGGTCTAGGTCTTGGAAGCTGATTTCTTAATGTCATTTAGTAGCAGTCGTGGCAGTGGTACAAATAGAAGAAATTGGAGTGAATGAAAAAAATAAATAACACTGTTTTTGCCGAAATTGAAGAGGGTTTTTTTTTCAGCGATAAAGCTCAACATTTTCTGCTTTATCGCTAAATGTCACGTGACCTGTGGCCCCACCTTTACATTTTTTTTTTATATTTACGATTTACGAAACCCAATCCTGGGCATGACCGACACGCTCTTGGTCGGTTTTACATATGAAAGAAATTTCCTATTCAGGTATAATATTTTTCTCTTTTATTAAGTGCAGTCCATTACTTTGTTTAATTTATTATTATACGAGTATTTGTTTGTGATCCAGCAACGAGTCGATCCGCGTCCGGCAAGAAGGCAGCGCGCAGCCGGTGGCGGGCGTGATCGCGGGCGTGGACGAGGCGGGCTGGCTGCGCGTGCGCACCGCCGGCGGGGACGTGCGCGTCGCGCCCGACGGGAACACATTCGACCTCATGAGCGGACTCGTCGCGCCAAAGTTCTAGTCACACGAAGCCTGGGCCCACGACCCAACTATATTCCTTTTTTTGGGATTGAGTCGCTGTAGGAGCCAAAGACACTTAGGTCTTTACTTTTGTTTACTTAAGCTTTAAGGTTTCTACCCACATTACCGTATTTGGTACGGTCCGATGGAAAGGTTCCCGATACTCATTTACACGAAAAACCCCATGGGACAGAAACTAATATTAACAGTCGCAATAGGTACAGGAATAGACAAAAAAAGTAGGTGCTTGGCTTAAACTAGTGGCTACCTGTTTTTAGTGACGTTATATCAATGATATTGGTTGTGGTTGGTGTTAGTTTGTTCGCCAAGAGTTGATAAGAGTTGAATAGTGGCCATCGCTAAACTATCACAGTCGCAGTCTTGTATGTGACCGACGTGTCTTATCGCCGAAGACTGAGTTTCGTGGTACAAGGCAAAGAACATGCAAGTCTAGTCACCTAAGCAACGTTTTGAGTTATAGCGGTTTGTTTGAAAGTTAGTCATCACTATGGTTACCATTTCTTTAAAAGTTAAAATATCTGACAATATAATATATACATACGAGTAGTACATTTTGAGATAAAATCTCAATTTTTAAAAAAGGTGATATTATTTCCGTGGACCCTTCACATCTTATCATGTGAGACTGCCATTCCGCGCATTTTTGGGCATTTTGTCTTTCAGATTCATGCATGAGTTTGAAGGATGGATGTGTTTCAGTAAGTGGCCAGTTGGCACGCCGAAATTTAGTCCAGGACATACTTTTAGTCGTTTACACTAATGCTGCCAACCGTAAAGTCACCGTCTGCCAACATTTGAATTTATGAAATCCGTACCAACAATCTACTAAACCCTGTTTTTATCCACTCTAGACGAACAGACTATAATTGTATCGTGTCGAACATTAGGCCTAGGCCGTGTGCAGGACGGAGTTATAAAAACCCTCGCCGTATTTATAATAGGTAGGTTTTCCATCGCACTTTATCGGAAAAGTTCGCGTTTATCGTACTCTCAATTAGTTTCAGTACACATCGTACAATTTTCATTTTGACATTTGACACTAAATAATAAAGGTCCATATAATATAATGGATATGAAAATATCGCTCATATACAACCAGTTTATCGACACATCAGGTGCCGTCGTAGAGGCGTCCTTACTTATAGTGCAGGGTGTGCGTTGCACACGGGCGCCGGCCGCGGCACTTTGTACCTATTCCATTTTGACCGCGCGTTTCCTAGATGGCGCTAAAGTAATAATTGCACACGGGCGCTACATGGGCTAAAGACTCCGCTGCCGTCGTATTCTGACTGAGATCCGACTTTTCTCGATAGAAAACCATTTTGCTGTACATATGTACCATTATTATTGTACTAGCTTTTGTCCGCGGCTTCGCCCGCGTGAAATGTGGTTATCGCGCGCTCCTCCCTCGGGAACTGTGCGTTTTTCCGGGATAAAAAGTAGCCTATGTCACTTTGGCTCATAAAATATTTCTATGCCAAAAATCACGTAGGTCCGTCGCTCCGTTCCGACGTGAAAGACGAACAAACGTACATACAAACACACAAACACACAAATTCACATTTATAATATTAGTATTAGTATGGATTGTCACAAGAACAAGGCATAAGTTTTGTGACAATACAACATTAAAACGGGTGAAATCAACTTAGGAAAAAATCTGTTACATAGATAAAAGTGAAACAAATATAAGCGAGTTACATAAATATTTGTAGGGTTTTTAAACTATGACCGGGCCATAACTATCTCTTTAGCCTTAAATACATTAATAAGTAAGTATAAAAAAAATACTGTAAATTATGAAAAGGTCGTCGAAACTGTAAATATAACGATATCATCTTAGATAGAACAGCCGTGACACTGCCAGTTCTTCTATCTTATATCGTTTAGATAAATCAAATATTAAAACCTGTTGTATTTTAGATTTCGAACTCGTGTAGTAATATTCTTGTTGCGCTACTTATACATGTAGTTGAATTCTTGAAGAGTAATAAATTATGGTCAATTAATGTAAGTACTTACGATGTAGAGGAGGCTGAATCTCACTGAAGTAGAATGTAAATAAGTAAGTGAACAACGTTTACTTGTGTGCACCATACATTGCAATAGCAATGTTTATCTCAGCATAGTCAGACACAATATGTTGTACGAATATGTTGACAGTTGGTAGTATATGAAACTCAGTGCCATAGTGATTGCAATAAAAAACGAGTCTCACTTTACGAGTCAGACTTAGGTCTGGTGCGCAAATCTTGTTTCGATATCCTCTCGAACACATCTTAATGAAGGACTAATGATTGGTCCGAAACAAGTCGAGCGTACACGAGTGATCCGTATATTGTTTTTCAACGTGCAAAATAGTTAACCCTCTTTAGTTGTATCTTTTAGTTACTACTATAACACCAAGTATAAAATGTGATTTATGAAATTGATTTCTGATTATTGAAATGTAGTATAGTAATAAGCTATAATTGACAACATACATGACACGGTACTGTCTTCGATTATTGTTCTTGTTGTAAGGTGATAATGCGTAGGAAATAAAATAAGCCAGCCAATATTTGCTTTTTACTGATCATTTATTCGAAAATATCTATCGGAAAAATGTGCCTACACAGTTTTAAAATCATTACGTAATTTTCTAGGTTGTATTAAAAATACTTACATCTTTTATAGTCGATTTGGGGACCTTTTCGTTGAAGTTATGTATCGTAAAATATACTCAACGGACAGCGGCTCAACATTTGGCCCACTCTACATTTAAAATTGCCTAATATTGCATACATTTGAGGGCCAGATTTTTTGCCGCTCAGTATATATTCTAATCTACTTGAATTTATTAACAAAATGTGTTCCAGTTTATACTGCTTTAGCCAGTGATCAAAAAGGTCCTCAAATTTAAAATTTTCTTAATCTCTTTTGAGCTTATTTGAAAATGCATAAAATTCTTCGAAATAATAATTATTATGCGCCACAAGTTGTTGATGTAAATCACAGAATTTAGTCATCTAGCTGTTGTGATGTGATGTTTCGTTAATTATGTGTTATTTATAAACGGGAGTTTAAAATGTTACCAGATCTTGTTACTATTATCTTGTTGTATGCATGTCCTCTAATAAATTATTTCGAAACATAAAACTTGTTTAAATTATTATTTTGTGTTGCTTACGAACGATTAGCTAGTAACCAAATATTAGCGAACCGTAATAAAAGGTAATGGTTAATTCATTCATTTTAATTCAATTACACAAGAAAGATTGGATGTTAATTACATATTAAGATTTGTTTATTCTCGTTAACCGTTACTTAACCAATAAATTAAAACCACCCAAAATTGAATTCCCCTGACGCATTTAATTTAATGTGTAATTAATTATTAAAAATTAGGTACCTACTTAAATAAATTTAATAGCTCAAATGCGCCTGGAGAATTTAAGGGCACGTAGCCCACAATATAACAAGATTCGCTCACACGGGACAGAAAAAACAAGAGGAAATGGCACGTGTTGTGAGCTTAATGACGCCCATAGCGCCACAGTCCTTTTTCAATCTTTTGCCACAAATTGGTCTGGTTAATACACAACTTTTTTGTACAAGCTGTACAAAAAAGTTGTAAAGCTATGCTTGTGCAAGCCTAAGAAAATGAACTACGTAATCCATAAGTGGGTATTTTTCTTACACGGCTCTGGTGGCTGCAGTTTATGATGCAATCATAAATTATTTAACCTTTTGGACGCCACAGTCGGCCACAGACGACAAAAAAAAAACTGAAAATCGTTCCATAGGCGCCACGAAATGCCGACATGTGGCGCTTATGGCACGATTTTCAGCTGTCGTGTTTAACCAACTGCGGCATTCAATAGTTTAATCTACTTAATTCAGATGTTTCCTATCGCCTTTCATCATTAAGCATCATTCTTTCATTTTATTTAGAAAAATACAACTGGACAAATAATTAACTGCCAAAAAGCAACCTAACTTAAATTCACAAGTGTCTCAATAATTCCATGTACAGTTGAGTTCATAAACTTTTGAGCAAAAATTTGATCAAAAATATCTGAACACGACTCTATTGTCAACGGCGTAGAAGCGTGTTCAGATATTTTTGATCAAATTTTTGCTCACAAGTTTATGAACTCGACTGTACATGTCTCAATACTACCCAGCAATGTAAAAAGTCCGTCGGTTAAACTATCAGAGAATATTAAACACAATTTTTTTCTTTAGTAAATCACACAAAAAATTACAAAGACGGAGCGCGTCAAACTTCGGAAGTGGAGGCCCGTGACGTCACGCGGAACTTTAACTGGTTATATCTTCATTATTTTTTTCTTTAATTGACAAGATAAAATACGTGTCCAATATTTTCTGATAATCTAACAGACTACTTATTTTTTGTAGGAAACTAGTCCATTGGGACTTATGGCGCATCCACTTGTTCTTTCTCTTCCATATTCGCTCGCATACAATAAGATTCAAATTGAGATGTTTTCTAACGAAACTTATTGCTTCTTCTACGGATTACAACGAACCGACATTACGAAAACGACTCAGTAGGTATCAGCGTTGTCCAATCTAAATTCATACGGCGGGAGCCCCCGGTGCCCAGTGTTGCGGATGGTGAAGATGGCGCCTCCCAAGGGTTCATCTTTAGGGTTGAGGCGCTCGCGCGACGTGGTCACGAACAGTTCGTCGAGGTTGGGTCCGCCCCAGCACACAGACGTCGTTCGGGTCACTGGCAGCTTGTACGCGTACACTATTGATCGCTTGTCTGGATCCACGTGTAAAATCTGACGAATGATAATACAACGTAAAAAACTGATTGTAAGAGATAATTAAGCTGTTTCAACATACATCTATGACTTCTTATCGTATTTCAGGAGTAAATTTAACTGTTTTTTTATGTAGTAATTAACTAATGCACGTTTCCAATAACTAGTACTAATTATCGCGTTCACGTCAGCTTATGAACGTTAAATGCGTCATAGGCTCTGAATCGAGTACCAGGGTGGAACCTTTTTTTTGCAAATATTATGTTGATACATCTGCTAAAAACACCGGCCATATGCGAGTTATGGAGATATCCATGGTTAAAGTTTTGAGGTTAGAATAGCGCTATTTAGTTATTAGAATTATATTTTTGGTTTTGCCAAGGCGATTTTTCGATTCAGTGATCTGTTTGCGAAATATTAAAATCGAGCCCCCCCCCCTAAAATCTAAACTAAAGGGTGGAAAATTAAAAAAAAATCAGGATGGTAGTTAGTATGTCCGACACGCTCTTGGCCGGTTTTTTCTTTTTGTCATACACAACCCTAAAAATCATCGTGAAATTAACTGAGAAAAATTCCTACCCTAGTACGCGATTCAGTTTCCTCGATTGTATACAACAATGAGATTTTACACTTCATTTGTTCCGGCTACACCAGGTCAACACTTTGCTTTCTTGATTACCAAGTAATACCACCTAATCTGTAACGTAATCGTGACGTCACCAACACTCACCGTTCCACCGAACATGAGCGCGACCCAAAGATGTCCTTGTGCGTCGATCACCATTCCATCGGGGATCGCTTCTTCGTATCCATACTCCGATATATCGATTATAGTTCGTCGATCACCTTTTCAAAATAAATATAAGCTTTAAAATTGCATGCATAATAAAATTAATCATCATCCTAGCCTATGTACGTCCTTCTGCTGGGCACAGGCCTCCCCTTAGAATGAGAGGGCTAAGGCTGTAGTTCTCACGCGAGCCCAGTGCGGATTAGGACCTTCACACACACCATTGAATTACTACGCAGGTTTGTGCAGGTTTCCTCACGATGTTTTCCTTCAACATAAAGCTCGTAGTAAATTTCAAATGTAATTTCGCACATAAATTTCGAAAAACTCAGAAATGCGTGCTGGAGTTTGAACCCATGATCCTCTGCTTGAGAGGCCACACGTCAAACCACTAGGGCCACCGGTCACGGCCTTTAAATAATCATAAGGGCAATAAAATTGCATTTTTTGTTTTACTTACTTATTTCTCCTCTTAGCAAGTCGTAATCGAATGCCTCGATTTTCTGGGTGGGCGAGTCGATATAGTACATCACTGAGTTGTTGGGCGACCAGGCGATTCCGTTGGAGATCGTGATGGGTTTCATTTGCACGGCTGGATGGGTCAAGGAACTCTGGTCGAGGCTGTAGAGCGTCGCTTTGTCCGGGACGACATCGTCCCCTGACTGGGGACCTTTTGTACCTAAAACAAATATCAATTCCAAAACCCAAAACGCTCGAATATTCACCTGGAGAGTTCTGCGAGCGTTTAGTTTAGTTTAGTTTATTTATTCATTCAATACATCATTACATTATAATTTACATAAATGTCAGTGATAAGAATTTGTATTGAAATCGTCAAATGTAATAAGATTAGTAATTATAAAAAAATATAATTCTAAGCATGTCATTATGTGAATGAAAACAATTAAAATAAGACTGGTTCTCCTCAAAGGATCGTCAGACTGAAAAAATGTCAAAGATATGTAAACAATTTAAATGTCAATGTAAAAACAATAAAATAAAAATTTCAGCCGCTATCAGTTTTCTGTCGCATATAAAAAAAATGGGAGACCGTAAGCAAGAAATTTTAAATAATTTTAATTTACTGCATGCACACTAATTGGTTTAAAAAATCCTTCCATTCTACCTGAGTCATTTCTTCAGTATACTACTATTATATATATATTTCTACAGTACAGAAAAGTGATAGCGGTTAAAACGCTCGTAGAACTACCCACCTCCGCCTTGTGTCTTAAGTCGTGAGGTTATTTTCCACTTACCCACCCAGAACCGTCCCTCGGCATCAGGCTTGCCCTCGTTAATGACGTTGTCCGGCAACCCCTCGTCCAGCGACGTAAGCAGGCGCAGCGCCGCGTCGCCGTTGACGCCCCAGTCGAGCAGGTACAGCGCCGCCCGCACCGCCACCAGCAGCCGGCTCGTGCCCGCTACTAGTGACACCACGTTCACTTGACCGTAGCCTGTGGAAGGCAAAGTCGGAGTCGGATTTGGAATTGAAATAAAAAATACAAAAAGATTCCAAAAAACCAATCTTAATTTGATTAAGCAATCAAATTAAGCAAAGCAAGCAAGTAACGATATCTCTTGTCCGGGTGAGCGGTTAGTTCCAATGGAGTGCCGAAAAAAGTTTCTCGATGAGGGCATAGATGTCGCTAGCGTCACTGCTTAAGTGGCTAAATAAGAAACAAACAAGCTGAGATATGAGGTGCATAGGGGAAATTCGTGTCGGTACCGTTGACCATCAGTGGTGTAGCGGTATAGCACGCGGTACGGAATACCGAGGACCTGGGTTCGATTCCCAGTGATGGTCTTATTTTTCTGGTTTTTCTGTACATCTATATTTCAGTTTGTATTTTCAATTTAGGTTTTACGGGATGACCGTAAAAGTAAAAATTTGGAATTGAAATAAAAAATACAAAAAGATTCCAAAAAACCAATCTTAAAGTCGGAGTCGACAAAACTACATTGTAAATTCCTTTTTAAAATCACTAAGAGACCCCCAGACTAGCGTCTTTCGAGCGTCGTCGTAGTATCAGCGTCAACGCACGTTGTGCGTTCTACTTTTTCGCAAAAAACATAAGGTGTTCAGCAGCCGGCCAGCGATGGCGTCGCGTCGTAGCCGCGCGGACGCTGGCACGACGCAGACGCTCGAAAGACGCTAGTGTGCTCGCTAAGCATAAAAAACAGAGGCCGTATTGTCTAACTTGCCGACGTGAACGATCGCATTCACCATTTCACTTATGCCGTGTGACAGAAAACAGCTTTATCTACACCTATATAGTAAATCCTCAATTATGCGTTCAAAACCCATAGGTAATGACCAGCATTACGACATTGGATTCTATTATGAACACGGCTGTATCGTAATGGTCAGATTTCATACATCATTACAGCACGGGGGGGGGGGGCGACGCGACCACGTGCAGCAGCAGGTCGTCTCGCGCGCGCTGAGGGCGCAGCTCGTGGGGCAGACATACCTTCCTAGTTCTCGTTAATGCAAGTCATTCTCAGTGGTTCTTGAACACATGATAGAGGATTTAATATATGGATATAGATAAAATATTGTATGCAACTGTACGTAATTAGGCCTTAAAACACTCATCTGACCCTAACTCGTGTTTTAAGGACCCATTACGATACAGTTGCATAATACTATAGTGGTGAAAGCGATTGTGATTCCAAGTGCGTTAATGCCTCTGATTGTCGATCTTGACTTTTTCAGTCGCTATGTCCAAATACTGCTTCCAACTCGTAGTTGATTAAAAATCACTAAAAAAACATAAAAACTTTTCGATTAAGGAATCTACGAAACAATTTAATGGTGTGTGTAAAGTTTCCAATCTGTACTAGGCCCGCGTGGGAAATAGTCCAGCCCAAGTCTACTCGTTCTAAGTGGAGGCGCCTGTGCCTGTGTACTCGTATAGGCAGAAATGATGATGAACGAACTGAAACAATTTGCTCACCCGCGACCTTATGATAGTTACATATGCAAGAAATGTGTGTTCATGCAGTTCCTCCACCTCCAAACTGTAAGAACACACACAAATGACATAAACCCATCTATCACCACCACCACATTACACTGACGCGTTTCGAACTCAACCAGAGCTCATCTTCAGAGCAACACAACCGTTCACCATGCTACCAGAGATGTTAGACTCAAACATCTACATTATAGAAGTCTATCATAAGGTCGCGGGTGAGCAAAATAATTGCTTCAGTTCATTGATATGGACCTCCGTAAAATAACGCCTGATTCAATAAATTATGATGGTGAACCTTTAAAAATCCCTGAACATACTTGGGTGTGATCTAGTTTTTAATTATTCCAAGTCAATTTGCTCAGCCACCTATGTATATCTCAGTACGAAAATACAACATTAAATCCTCTCTTATTAAGCCACAGAATTGAATTAGATTCCCTTGGTTATTTGAAGCAAATCATAACAGCGATTCTCGAAAATACGTTACCTAATTACTGACTAAAACTGGACGCTCTACTTCCACTGCACAAATGTATTTCGTCACAATTCGTGTAATTTAATTACAGTGGCATATCAACACACCTAGCTCCACTCAAAATGTAAAACCGGCTTTTTTATCAAGGTATGAACGGTATGTACTGCCAATTATCATTACATTTTTTTACAATGAATACTTAGCATATCTACTACCTATTAATTAAAATGAAACATAATAGCAATATTTTATAAACTGTTGGGTAAATCAGTAAGCTAAGTACCTACTATTTTAAAATCTAGTATAGTACATCAGCTTATTTTTAATGCACAATGCCAACCAAAATGCAGTTTTTTTTACTGCGATGAGCCTAATTCAAGGGATGCGGTTGAAAATAACGAAGTGGCTTTTATTCAGCTAATCAGGATTATACATGAAAAAAAATACCTTGTAAAAACCTGACTTTTCACGAATAAGTATTTGACCAAAACTAGCTTTTCAAAATTGTTACATTTGAGGCTGTGGTATAGAGATCTAGGTGTGTGTTACTAGTTTAACATTTGGTGAACAACGCCATAATAAAATGTATTCATTCATTCCACCGCTGGGCAGGGTACAGGCTATCTCTCAGAATGAGAGGGATGTAATTATCATACCTACTGGCCTAGTGTGGAATGGGAACTTTACAAACAATGAAGTAGATTCGATCCACAATAACAATTCTAGAAATAGGTATTAAAAATTAAGCTATACCACGCGCCATATAAATCTGTTTTGACGCATTTTTAAGATACATTTTTTATGCGACGTCTTTACGTTACTCCCGGATTGTGTGCGAATCGCTTAACGGTATAGTGCCTATTCAATTATTGGAATTATACCATTATAGTTTTTGTGGTACTAGTCGTGGCAATGAACTTTTAGGCAAAGTTAGGCGGCGGAAGGTAAAATAGATCAATAACATATAATTTAGATGTAAGTCTAATCGCTTGCCTATATGTTTCGAATGTATTTTCCCCGACACGTAGTCGAGCCGATGCACGTTTTGGTCGAGCGCGTCCACAAAGAACAGGCTCTGTGAATGCGGATCCCACACCGGACTCTCCGCGTGAGCGAACAGCGCTGGACTGCCCGGGTGCTCTTCCGACGATACCTGACAAATAAATAAATAAATGACACGGGAAACTTGACACCAATTGACCTAGTTCCAAAGTAAACAAAGCTTGTGTTATGCGTATGCGTACTAGGCAAAGGATAAACATACGTATTTAACACCCAAGAGATGAGAACAAACATTCGTATTATTGATACAAATATCGGCCCCGATCGGAGATAAAACCCGGGACCTCAAGCCATCCTGTGCCCTTAGTGTAAGTTTTCGGTTACAAAATTCGTCTCGATCGCGTTCTCGTTAAAATCTCAATTTGTATGCAAACACGAACAGCCCCTCTAGCGGAACGTTTGCGATATTCGTGATTCCATACAAATTGAGATTTTAACGCAAACGCAATCGAGACGTATTTTGTAACCGAAAACTTACACTAAGGGCACTGGGCTATGCGGTCGTCAGTGAGAAAGTGAGTGACAAAACTGTTGACATCCTCAGCATGTTACATTTTAACTTTTCATCGCCGATGTCTCCAGATAATTAAGATAAGAAATTTATAAAATCACTTGCTTTTAGGGCTGATCAAACATATACAGATTATACAGATATTTGTGACCACTTTAAAATGCAAAAACTCTGTGACCGCCGTGATTCAATGGATTCTGTTTTACATTATAAAATTATTCATTCTAAATTGGATACCCCTGATTTAATACAAAAGATTAATTTTAGAGTTCCGCGCGGACGAGAACGCCTGTATCGTAAAAAATATCTTTTTTCTATTTCTCGCAGTCGGACCCATTATGCTGGAAATGTTTTTATAAAGCGAGCCTGCAAACTATTTAATAATAGCGAAAGACTCAGAGACGTGGATATTTTTAAATGTACGTGTGCATTTCTGAAAAAAGCGTTCAAATGGACTTTAGAGAGTACATCGTAGGTTAACACTCACAATAGTGATAAGGATGTACCTATAATAAAGCAATTTTGTGTGTTTGTCACGTTTTCTTATATGACTCATTAAGGTCTGTTTATATTTCTTTGTCTTCAATTTCATGTTTATATATGACTGTTTGTTTCTCAATAAATAAATAAAAAAACAGATAAGACGCATAGTGCAACAGCGTCCTACATGTATTGGGGTCCGAAAGCACTTTTGGCAGTTTTAGATCCAGAAATAGGCTACGTTGGCAGAATCTTCTTACCTAAGTTTCAGTAAGAAGTTCATAAAAATGGAACCATACTTTTACGCGCAGGAAAACATAAAATTAAATATGCTTGCGGAAATTTTGCTTCTACTTTTGTTGAGACTCCTTATTTAACTTTTTACGTAGGATGGCGCTATCTAGATGTCCCAAGATTGTAGGGTCAGAGAGTTGTAAACAAAGGTTTATAATCGAAATGGGATTATAAATTAAATACATGTCTTTAATATTTCTACATGTGTCATTTATACGTGCTTATTAAGGTACAAAATAACATAAAGTTTACTTACCATGGAAATTTTATAATCATTGGTTAGATCTCGGTCACGTTTCGCGACACTGACTATGCTTTTGGGCATATTTAAATAAATAACTAACAACAAATATGTGGCACCATACATTTTGTAATAGTTATTGTTTTTGTAAAAAAAAACTATTGGAATTTTTAACTATATTACAATTTAATCAGAGCGCAAAGTACGTAAATGCATATCGACCGGCTGAAATTCGGAGCGTTAATGGTAGTGTTTGGGTATTTTTTTTTAAACAGTAGAACCCGCGCGTTATCAGTATTCTGTCCGCAGACTTATTGCTGCGTTTACAATGGATTCTCGTTCTCTAAACACCAAAAGAATGGACAGAAAATGCTATCGTAAAAAATAAAACAATATCGGTACTTTTGACACTTTTATTCCATAACTATTTGTTATGAATCGCCTCTTAAAATAATACGTTACAATACCCTAGTGTTTCTAATTAAAATATCATTCATAACATTCAAACTAACCATTCAATTGTCACATCTGAATAAAATTATACTATTTGACATTTACCCTTGAATACGACGAAGATGCTCAATGTTTAACTGCCATACACAATAATAGTGGTAAAATTCCCTACTCAATGGCAATTTATCTCAGAAACGGAATTAACATCACCTAAATGTCTCCAAGTATGGAGGGAGATGTGACACACGGTCCATTTTATTTCTTACAGAGTTAAGATTCAATGAGAAATTCATAATTCGTGTAGAGACAATTCAAATTACATGTTCAATTTCCAATATAATATCAGAACTATTTCATACAAATTAGGTGCTAAAATTCACGAGAAAAGAGATAATAATGCGGCATATTTTCCATATGACTGAAGTTGATCTTTTACATTAATAGCGCCTTATTTTCATCACCTATGCTTTTAGCGAGGTTCATTATTTACTCAAAAAACGTGCACCGGTATTACCCCATGACGCATGTTGAAATTGGAGTCAAGTTCCCTTTTGAATTACTGTTATATTGGTGTACGAAATTTTCACCTGAGCGAGCTCTGATGCTGATAACACTAATCGAGATTTATTGTTCAGGCACCAAAGCACGGAAAAAGTAACAAACGTATAAAAAAATATGAATGCACTGGTGTGCAATCGCAATCAGATCTGGATATTTTGTACTTTTTTGGTGTCTTTTTTATTTCATTGCATTAGTGATGAAAATCTGCGTATTTAAACCGTTTGCCAAGAATCTCGAGAAAAATAAAAGAATCTAGAAAAATAAAAACTAGGTATGAGCAACCATCGATATGGATTACCGACTTATTAATGTTATGTTTGACGAAATACTATTTGCGACACTGTACAACTGTATCACGCCAGGCCTCTCCTCTCCCCTTTTGATCAGCACCGCGGTGGGGTCCTTTCATTATTTAGCTACTATATAAATAAGATCAAAAGTTTCGGGTACTAGAATGGTCTGCGAATTAGAATTGCATTCACCATTCTTTATGAACTGGTATACGATGAAGGTAGAAAGTGGTGAACGCGATAGCGAGCGGCCGCGCTTTACATATTAGGAGTTTCCTAGCGCTCTTTTTAAGAACTGAGATTGCGATTTTTGTTAGTGTACAGTCGAATAAATTGAATCATGTGCGAGGGTGGAACTTTTGCGCTACTAATGTCATGTTGACATCCCATACTTTCGTCAAGGAAAACATAGTGAAATTGATTATTAAAAGGTTCCACCCTGGTAACTGAATCAGCTTGTTGGACTGAACAAATGTACACTTACATTTTAAAAGTACGCTTTTTTAAATGCCCAATGTGTACCAGCTCTAAGAAAATGTCGCCTTTGCCTTCGTGCAAAGATAAGCTAGCCGGGTGGATTAATAGGGAAGCAGTGAGTTATCTTGAGTAGTCTAGAGCACAATGGCGATGGACATGGCCGCGCGGTCGCGGGGCGGCGGGCGCGTCGCGGCCTATGCGTGTGGCGGTGGCGCGGCCTCCGCCGGCGGCTGCTCGCCCGCCGCCGCGGCGCCCGGGGCTCCCGCGCCGCCCTCTTGCTGCATCCTGGGAACACCATGCAATGTTTAGTGCGAAGGGAACGACGCGAGTGCTAAAAGGTCGCACTTCAAAAAGAAAAAAAACTAAATCATTGGTAACAAAAGTACAAAATGTTAATAGGGTTTAGCACGTCTTTTTAAGCATTCTTTGCATGTGCTTTTTAAGCTGTTAAATCTACAAGTTAAACATAAGCTAGAATAAATAAACTACAATGCGTATCTTGGAAATTGTTATAATCAAAATTTGGGCTAGCCGCCTCCCATTAAATTTAACCTAGTTTCTTTGGACCTAGGGCTACTTAACTCAAAAAAAAACCTTTATTAGCGCTAAAGCTAACGACTAGCATCAACTAAATAATCAATCTATACTTTTCATTCAAAGTTAATCGTCGGAGTCCATAAAGATGAACACTTAACACCGGTAGTTAAAACAAGTTCGACGCATTCAACAACAGCACAAGCCAACATGTTGTGCGACAGGCAATCAAGTGTCATGCTCATGGTAAATTTCAAATGTAATTTCGCACACAAATTCGGAAAGATTCAGAGGTGCGAGTTCGGACTCAACTTCGGACTTCGGACTTGGACGGTTCGTGCCAAGTACCCACGACCCGCTACATAAGAGGCCATAGGTCAAACCACTCGGTTGCATTAGCGTGGCGTCGTAACACTGCCACTGCGTTACCCGCATTTTTAACATGACATCAGTGATGACTGATGACAAGTACGGCAAGGTTTTGTCTAGGTAACTCCGAATAGTTGCATCCATTTTTATTTACCTAACCTACGCTTCTCTGATTTTCCGGGGCCACTGCTAGGTTGCCATAGTTTTTTACATGGTTAAAAAACTACCGGTAAACGGCTCCCGGTTTTGAACTCCGTCTAATATTACTTCCATTCTATTTTTATTTTCATTCTTTCCTCCTAATGTATTTTTCTGTGTATCGAATATGTATAAATAAATATATCTCTCTCAAGTAACAGTGAGGTGTTGCTAGTCGCCATTATTTTATATTAAAGTGGTAGTAAACGGAATCAGCATGCAAATGACCTTAGCGTGTACCTCTGGTGCGCCTGGTGGCGCGCGCGGAACTCGGCCGCCTTCAGCTGCTCCAGGTGGAACTGCTGCCGCTCCTGGATCAGCTGCTGCCGCTGGTACTCCAACCCTGGACACAACATATCGTCCATGTACTTTCTCAACCTCATATCTGGTTCAATCAACTTTTTAGGGCGGCCACATACACTCTGAATTCCGTTTCGGAATTTCGATTTTCGATAAGTGACCCAGGAGACGTTACCATGACAACCAAGTACGTACACTAAAAAGTTGATACCCGAATTTTATGGTATACAAGAAATCAACACACTATTAAACTTAACATAAAGATGATTCTAAAGCAATTTTGTAATGTGGCCAGATATGACGTTGAGAAAAAAAAGTGGTCAATTTGTGAACATAAGAGCCCATAGCAGAAAACGAATGTGATTCTCTAAGTATCGGTATCTGCTCGTGACCACGACGGCTGCAATGTGGTTGAAATGTCGCGGTAATTTGAACAAGAAATAACCGTGATTGTTTCGCCGGTGGTGGGTTCTGAAGACTCCTCGAAGTGTCTCAGTTTGATCTCGAGCTTCTTCGTCTGCATCTCCACCAGCGCTCCACGCCAGTGAAGTGCTTCATTTTGACGGAGACTCATATAGCCTTTGTCAAGCTAAGAGTATCCCAAGTAACAATCTGATATTTTTCAAACTAGGATCCCTCCCGCTCTCTCTCCATGGTGGGGTGGCCTCAAGCTCTTCGAAGTGTCTTAGTTTGATCTCCAGCTTCTTTATCTGCGTCTCCGCCAGCAGCGCTATCCTACGTTCCTCCACGCCAGTGAAGTGATTCTTGTTGACGGGGACTACCCTGGCCTTTATCAAGCTAAGTATATCCGAGTAACCTCATATATATATCCCAAACTACATACCTTCCCGTTCTCTCTCCATTGTGGCCTCAAGCTCCTCAAAGTGTCTCAGTTTGATCTCGAGCTTCTTCATCTGTGTTTCCACCAGCAGCGCCACGAGGGACTTGATCTTGCGCTCCTCGACGCCGGCGAGATGTTTCGCCTTGACGGCGGCGGCGGCGAGCGCGGCCGACGCTGCCGACTGCAGCTTAGCGTCCACTGTCGACGGACCTTCTGTACAAATAAAGGGGCGTTGGTAAAAAAGGGCAAGTGCAAGTCGCGCTTGTACGTTGAGAGTTCATATCTAGTGTTAGCAGAGTTCTGCTCCTAAACAAAATGTCCTCAATGAGGAGTCATTTTAGTTTGGTTGCCGACATAAGCAGACCGCCATAGAGAAGATTTTGAGACTTTTCGGAATTTTGGGTTGCAAAAATTTACATCACCGGAGATTTAACGGCTGGTTTGACATTGGTAAATCTTTATTTTGGTTAGTTAGCTTACTGAATTAAACATAATTTTTGTTTCGGTTTTAAACTATAAACCGATCTGCCAACATTATATAACTTGGCCTAAATCTTCTAAATATCCCAGAAAGAACGGTCGTTAGACCAGTGATCAGTTTACCAGGCTGCGGCGGCGGCGTGTCTTTCGCGTCCTTCGGCTCTTCAGGCGCGGGCGCGTCGGCGGGCTCCTCCTTCGGCTTCACCTCTCCTTCCTCCACCTCCATGGGCTCCGTTTTTACATCGGCACTGCCTTCTTTTTTCTCTGCGGGTGAAAAAGATGTAGCGTAAAATGGAAAGACTAATCTTGCAATATTCTTTTTTACCCACAACAAGCTTGCGACTTCGTCTACAAATTGTCACACAATTCTACCACAAGGGCTGTTTAAGTATAGAGTAAGCATCAAACTGGGGTTGTTGGGCACTTTAGCATAGGCTTTACAGTCATGTTTTTCATGACATGGATGAAAACGGAGTCCGTTCTGTTTGACGGTATAGTATTAAAAAATGTACAAAACTGTACACTTTTCTCACACACACGATACAATAAACGGTACCGATCCAACGGTGAAGTCTGATTGTCTGTACCTGTGGCGGGCAAGTCGGGCGCGGTGCCGGCGATGCCGGTGGCGGCGAGCGCGGCGGCCGGCCCGTGCGCGCCCGCGGCCTTCACGTGCGCCTCCATCATCGCAGCCGGGACCTCGTCCTTACGAACACAACAAAACCTCGTAAATACATCTTTCAGTATTTTTTCCCTATCCTATTCCGAAACTGATTTCGTCAATAATATGATCAAATAAATCAGTAAGATTTGAATTCGGAATACGATACTGTTCTGCGTCACGACCGAAGAGATAGAATCCTTATGGATGTTTGATTATTCAAACATGCAAGAAAAATCCATAGAAACCACTAAAAACACTATTCCTCATTTTACGTATAAATTACATAAAAATATCTAAATGATACAGAAATATTAGGATCGAGCCAGCCGTAGTCAATAAAAAACACATTCCTTTTCACAATAAATACGTCAATGTCTTCCTTGAGGAGTACCGATTGGCACAGCGATTTAATTAAAGAATGAATTTATTACTACTACAAAACACGTATATACACACGTGGCAAATAATTGACGTCAGCATAAAGTTAACAGTCTTTTCAGCGTAGTTTTTCTTTTTTTATTTATCAACTCAGTCAATTGCCGCCTACTCATTAATGTTCCACTGCAGTTCCATTCCATTCCACACAAACTGTACGCTAACTGCGATTGAAATGTATGAGCGGTCGGCACTTACAGTTGCGTGCAGTTGGAATTCAGTACATGTGTAACGGCCCTTAGTTACCTTGATGGCGGCGAACTCGTCCATGGCAGCCTTGGTGGCTTTGGCGGCGATGCGCGGGTCGACGACGGACGCAAGGAAGGCCACGGTGCTCATGACAGGGTTGCCAGCCTTGCTGAACGGGATCGGCTGATACGCCAGCGGACCCAGTACGCCGCCTGCATAATAACAATCACGTTAAGAGCAGATGCCGTATTGGCCGAAACGTAGGAGCTAGTTGTGGCATTCACTCTCTTTCTACCCTCATCCAATACCGTCTGACAGATCATCATCATCATCATCATCAGCCGGAAGACGTCCACTGCTGAACAAAGGCCCCCCCTTAAAACGCCACAATGAACAACCCGTCACTTGCATCCACCGGAACTCTCCGAAACTCTCACGATGTCGTGAGTCCACCTGGTGGGAGGCCTGCCAACGCTTCGTCTTCCGGTTCGTGGTCGCCATTCGAGGACTTTTCTCCCCCAACGGTTATCTGTTCTTCGAGCGATATGGCCCGCCCATTGCCACTTCAACTTGCATGTTTTTCCAGCTAAGCCGGTGACTTTAGTTCTTCGACCAATTTCCGTACTCCGGATTCTATTGTGCAAAGAAACTCCAAGCATAGCTCTTTCCATAGCTAGTCGTGTGACTCTCGAGCCTCTCCAAGAGGCTTGGGGATCACAGTATTAAGCTGATGGTCTACGCAGAAGACGCCGCTGCCCGTCTTCTAGATTTTTCCCTTAGTCGCCTTCTACGAAACCCAACGGGATGAGATGGGGGGGAGCTATTCTTATCCGGGCACCCCACGAACTGATAGAAATGGTGAAAACGGTTGCTTAGGGTCTCAGAACTAAATGAAGAAAACATAACATGTACCTGAGACGTTGTCCTGCAGATAGGGCTCCTCGATGGGCAGGCGCAGGAAGTGCAGTATGCACTCGTCGTGGGTGCGCGTGCCGACGTGCGCCGCCACGCGGTTCCAGTCGTCGCGGTGCAACTCCAACCCCTCCAGCAACAGCAGCGTCTCTTGGTCCGTCCACTCGCGCCCGCGCGCGCCCATTCGGTACTGGAATAATGAACACTTGACTAATGGAATGGTTTTTCAAATTGATTTTTGTGTCTAATATTATTCAAATAAATAAAAGAATTTCATCCGTCATATGACAATATCGATTTAATGTTGTTATATTTATATAGCCATTTTGCTAAATTAACATTCGTTTGGCTTTTGTCTGTTTTTGCCAGATAGTGACAAAATGTAAGTTTGACTGTAAAGGGTTTGTTACAGGGGTAAAACTGACACGGGGACATTAAGTGTCTCTGTCACTTGGCTGTAGGTTTACAACTTAGTAAAAGTTATAAACCTACAGGTATGCAAACCGCATAAAGAAAATTTGAATCTCGACTGATACATCAGATATATTTTCAGTTTAAATAGGTGACCAAACGATGTTACCTGATCAAGCTTGAGTCCAGGCGCTCCCCCCATCTCGAGTGTACTCTCAGCCTTGACGGCGGCGGCCGGTGCGCCCGCGTCCGCTCCATTCGGCAGGCCCGCCTCCATCTTAGGCACCGCCGCGTTCTCCACTAAAACATAACATACGCGAGTCAGGATATTTTGTGAGACCTAGAGTACGAAGCAAACTTTATACGCCACATTGCATTCCATGTTGGCAGACTGTCTGTCACAGTCGGATACGCGGCTTTCACTTTGTCAGTCCAGCAGTGGTGTAATTTAGACGCCCCCCCCCCCCCAACGGTCAAGCGCTGTAAAAGCTTTCCCTAGTGTTCCAGTGTGTAGTTACCGGGACGCGGCAAGGCCTGGCGCGCGAGCGGCTGCAGCCCGGACGGCGTGTCGGACAGCACGTGGAAGTGGGAGGTCGGCGGGGGACCCATCGCAGTCGGCCGCGACTCCGGCTCCAGCTATAACATATACAATCAACTTGGTGAAATACTCTGTTTCTTAGCTAAAGAGGGCTGAAAGAGATACCGCTCGCCCGTGCGTGAATTATGGTACTTTCACCTGCATTAATATCTGCTACCGGCCCCAGAAATAGCGACGTATCAGATATTTATGCACGCTGTGTTGTGTCAGATATTGGTGCTGGTGCGTATAAATACACATTATTATAACAAAATAAAGTTATAAAGTGATCATACTCAATATGAAGAATAAAATGAAATAACATTTTATACATTCCAAAATATCAAACAACAATCGAATATAACTGTTTTTTAGTTGCCTAGATTAGATACACCAAAAAGGCGAAGGTTAAAGTGATCGCAAAAGATTTCTACAAATGCAAATCTTATCAAATCATCGTCTATTTTGGAAATGATTTAAACTCCTTCGGTCCAAATGTGCAATGTAATGTATGTACACATAAAGTTCAACAAAATTATGGATCTATTCTATGACAATGTAACAAAGTAAAAATTATTTTGTTTCTCTACTTATTGTTTTCAGTTTGACTTTATTTCCGAAACCGGTTTGTATTTCTTTATATTTATAAGGTGAGCCTCAGGAGGATAAGTTTTTATTTTGACATGGTAATGTTATAGATATTTAAGAGGCGTGGTACTCGTACTCGTACTCGTGCTCGTACCTGGTAGTTGATGAGTCCCCACTGCTCCAGCAGGCCGTGCACGCGCATGATGGCGCAGACGTCGCCGGCGAGGTTGCGGCGGGACGCCGTGCTCGTCAGGTACTCCGTCGGGTTCAGACGGTACGTGTCGATCATGAAGTTCCTGGAACAACCGAGAGGTTCTTGTGACAGTTGCCCCTAGTATCGTGAGGGTAGTTTGACAACTTTGACGTTTGCGCCATGTTTGTGATTGTTAGACAAACTAAATGAGCCAATCACAAGCAAAAGTTAAACGTCAAACGGATCTCTCGATGCTAACGCCATCTAGCGATATTTCACGCGTCAAGAAAATTCAATGTTTAGCTGTTTTGTTGTTTTTTTTTTCTCGTTATAAGGCAATAGCTTAAATTCGTACAGCCATGTCTATATTATTATTTTTTACACTTCTTATTTTAGTAGTTCCAGTAAAGTAGCTTGTCGATTGAGTTGACAAATAAGTAACGTCATAATTATCTATTCCCATGCAAAATCTATGGAAAAATCGTGTTTTAACTGCGCATTAAAAGTGCATCAGTTGATCCATGATGTCATCCATCATCCCTGTTCTAAACCACAACTCTAACGCAAAGGTTTAATTAAACAATTGATAAAAATAATGTTAAATTGTAAGACCTGTAAGCGAGGTAAATCTCCGGCGTCTTGGATTTGTTCTTGCCATTGAAGAACTCTGGCATGGCGCGTTTCTCGATGGTGTGTATGGAGTTATAGTCGAACCATGCCGAGTAGGACGGCACGACGATGTGATGGGTTTGGTCCGTGACGTTGTCCTCCAGCTCCTCCTTTACTACCGTTTCCTGAATAATTAATGGTTGAAAATCAAATTATATGTACTGTAATAAATTTGCAATGTAGTTTAAAAAGCTTTGTCGTTAAAAAACAGGCTGTCATTATCAATATATGACACGTCATTGAAACGTTAGATGTAAGAAGTGATCCGTCTGAACGCCAGTTGTCTATGCAGTTTGTGTATTTGACATTGCATCACGCGAGCCAACCAATCCCTACTTTGTTTCTTAATTTTAACTAATTAACAAGCACGTCTATTTGCAATCTTGAAATTGATTCGTATTTCAATCATAAGTCGTTTTGGTTTTAGGTATGGCCACTTTTTCTGTGGAATTTTTGTTTTGATTAACGCTTCCTCACTTATTATTTGTTCGTAGCCTATAACGGACCAACTGCTAAAAAAAATGTCTTATTTCAGAGATGGTGTGAGCTAAGTAAGGTGTTCGTACCTGCGTGTTGGAGTCGCTATGCTTGCCCTGCGAGTCGTCGTGCGTGTCTAGCACGGGCGCAGGCGTGGCGGGCGCCTCGGCCGCGGGCGCCGCGCTCGCCGGCTCGGGCGCTGCCGCCGCCGCCGCCGCTGCCGCCGGGGGCTCCGTGCCTGCACCAAACATGACACGATCAGTGGCGAACGTGGTTTACTGTTTATTGTTTACTAGCTTTTACCCGCGGCAGTAATTTTCGCGGTGATCTTTCAGACCATGTCTTGCCTTGCATAAGGCGTGGGTGGAGTGAACATTTCGTTAGGCATTAGGAAACCCAGAGAAAGAGATGCGTGAACCAGTATGTCTTCGAATGCAACACATCTACGTTAGTGTACACAAGCTTTACCATACTTGTTATCACTGGTGTCATGTAAAAAATTAAGGCATCCCGATGGGAATCCAGTTATTAACACTACGCCACTGTACCCTCCATGACTGAACACTAGTAAAGGCTGAGGAACAAAGTGAGGATAACGCACTTGTGGAATGAACTTGAGTCAATTCAAAAACTAAGGGGCTGTTTCACCATCCATTGATTAGTGCTAAGTGACGGTTAAATGTGATGCCGTCTCCGTCTAATCGAAAAAAACAAATAGAGACGGCATCACATTTAACCCCCCGTTAACACTAATCATAATCAAACAACCTAACCTAACCTAAACCTGGTTTTTCTTAGAACGAAGTTTATGCAACACAACTGATAAGCTTTGAGATATATGTACAAAAGGCGACCATATCTCTTTAAGGGATTTCTACCAGTCATCCTTGGAGTTAATTTTAAAATGAGACTACATCTTTCGAATTGAGTCAGTATCATTTTAAAGGAGCGAAAGATATAATAATAATAATAAATTACTCTCTCTATCGGTGGCACGTTCGGCCTCGGGCGTGGGCGCGGCGTCGGTGTTGTCTCGCGACGCGTTATCTTCTTCTTCGTCGCCGTCGTTGTCTCGTCTCTTCGTGATGCGGCTGCAATAGTACAGTGGTTATAGATTGCGCGGGTCCACTATGGGACATAGGCCTCCACCATTGACCTCCAGTTGCTTCGCTTTTAAGCGGCCTGCATCCACCGTGAAACCGCGGCTTTAACTCGATCATCCGTCCATCCGTTGGTGGACGTCCTACGCTGCGCTTGCCAAGTCAGTATTGCAACCTCCGAAATAATGACTAACAGAAATTGCGTGGCAATGATGCACACCGCAAAAAGGCAGTACCTCGAAACAGTAGTCTCACGATTTTAAGGTCGCAGGTGGGGTTATTTTCCTAAAAAAATAAAAAAATTGTCCATCGGTTAGATTGTCTCAGAAAATATTGGACACGTATTCTTTGTCATGACGTCACGGGCTCCCACTCCCAAACGTTGACGCGCTTCATCTTTGTCATTTTTTTTTATTGACAAAAGAAAAAAAAATATACATATATTTTCTGATAACCTAACTAACGATTTTTTTTGGCATGATACTACCCAATTTATAAGTATTCCAAGGAGGTGGTACTCAGTAGCGGCTTTCTAGCGGAGGTCTAGATACAATGTTTCACATTCACATGTTTTATTCTATTATTTCTGGTTACGGGGCAAGATTGAACTCCACTCACAAGTTGGGATTGTGTGAGGAAAGATCGAGCGCGAGAATCACATAGTTTCTTCTCAGATCTTGTTATCGTCAGTCTGTAAGGGCTATAACAGTGAACAAATACGCATGTTACGTCTTCATTACCTCTTCCTCTTGCCGTGTTTCTGCGGCGGCGGGGAGGGCGAGCGTTTCCGCTTGCTCTTCTTGCCTTTGCCGGAGGGCTCGCCGCCCGGCATCAGCTCTTCAACCGACAAACGCAGCTTGTGCACCTGTGGACAATACGTCAACATCTTGGTATTATTACATACATGCTGTTTTTTTATTATTCCGGAATATTTTCATCATCCCAGCCTGTACGGGACAGCACCGCACATTCCACACAGCGGGCAGCGTCATCAATTTACGTCGACTTACCAATCTAGGTCAATGGACGACAGTTCACTAATATCAGCCTTTATGTGTACTCATTGATTACGTAAAAATAAAGTAATTAATTATCTTAACATCAGAACTATCAAAGTTGTACAAACCATACATCTTTATGATCCTTCGAGCCGGATCAGATCAGTGTCTTAGGATTTCAGTAATCCTTTCGCGTGTGTGAGTTTTTTGTGTTTTTGCTTTTTTGTTTTACGTCTCACTGCTGGGCGCCTCCTCTCAGGCCGTAGTTCCCACGCAGGCCCAGTGCGGATTAGGAACTCCACACATACCATTGAATTACTTCACAGATGTGTGCAGGTTTCCAGAGTAGGCAGCAGCGCGCCAGCCCACCGCAGCAGGGTAGACAGCACTAGTGGCTGGGGCCAGCCAGGCATCACATCCGGCGATATCTGTCAGTGTTAAGCACTGGCGTACCTTCTTCTTCCCAGCGGCGTCGACCTCGTAATCCTCCTCGTTCATCCACTCGTTGTACTGCGGCAGGTCGAGCGCCCAGGCGGCGGCCACGCGCCACGGCTCTGCGCGGCTGCTCTCCCAATTCGCTGACTCCGGCACCTCCACCTGTGAAAGAACGAAAGAGAGATTTACCCCCTGTATCACCATCCATTGATTAAATTTATCTGACGGATAAATGTGATGTCGTCTCTGTTTGTTTTGTTCGAACAGACGGAGACGGCATCACATTTAAGGATAAGTTCCCTCCTTCCTCTTCCTTCCTCGTCCTTTTAGGGATAAGTTCGCCTTTGTACTCTTTTGTTTTGTTGTTTTCTTTTTGTATCATTTTTGTGTTTTATGTACAATCAAGTATTTACATACATACATACATACATTTATCCGTCAAATAAAATTAATCAATGGGTTGTGAAACAGCCCCTTAAGGTCACAGCTCATTAGAGCCGCCTCGCCGCAAGCGGTTAGTATTCTTTATATGGATTTGAATGGGCATGCGCTCACTACATCAACACCGTAGCGTCACCGGATCGCCTCACGGATCACGCGCTCACTCGATCGCGCTCGGTCGCATCGGCCGCGCTGAAAGTGCCCATTGCGGCCTATTTACTGAATAAATGATTTGAATTTTGAATTTGATGCGGCGCTTCCCACCCTTCATAGAAGACTATTCGGAAATTCGTGAACCACGCAAGGTCCACTCGTCTGCACGGCGTCCACCCGCGGACCAACTGTCGACGAGTGGACGCCGAACGACGAGGCGGTGCTGGTCGAGTGCCTTTATTTTGGTTTTATCAGTACCACCACCTTGCAGTAATAAAACTTAAACACAAACTAACAATAAAACTAAGTTACGTGGTGACACGACAGGACACCAAAAAGGGCCTCCGCTCACATGTGTTGCCACACGTTATAAGCAGCTACGCTGATTTTTTGAGGATCCCAGACAAAATATAATGGCGTTGTTACCGGCAGATCAGCTTGCGTCCACGTGTCGTGGCTGTCGGGCAGGTAATACCAGTGCACCAGCGCGTGGTTGCCGCGCCGGAACACGGGGCGCGCGTACTCCTCCTCCAGGGGGTCCACCGGGGGGTAGATTATGTGCGTCGCGTCCTCTTCGTCCTCTGAAATAGACAACACATAGCTATTAACCTTTCATGTATTTTGGCCTGGAGCAGTCCAAAATTTAAGATTATCTTTTTTTTTTTTTATCTTAATCCGAGTTGATATTATTTGGAACAAAGGAGGCTATGGATATGTTACGCGAGCTAAAAACGCGACTACGTAGGTATGGCTAAGGCAGCTAAGCCGCGTGCGAGAACAAAACCGGCCAAGGCCAAGATCTTTTTTTATTGTCTACTTCTACTGTAAAAAAATATTTTTAGTCTTTCATTTAGCAGGTACTACTACTGCACTGACGTATTGTTATTTAAATTAGAGGTACTCTGCGTGCGTCACAGATTATTCCAAGTCCTCACCGCAGATCTCTCCCTGATGATTGACGACAATGTCCTTGACTTTGTTAGCCAGAGCCTTGTCGAGGTCCGGCCGTATGTAGACGCAGGGCGAGCGAATAGCCTCCGCTCCCAACAGCGCCGACTCAATCTCCATCATCATCTGCACGTTCAAGTCTTTGCGCGACGGGTTCTGCAAAGGGCGGTGGGGGGAGGGAAGAGAAATGTTTCATGTGTTAATGACCGAAATTAATCCTGCAGCTTTATTATCAATTTAAAAACCCTCCTACTATTTTCCCACGTGAGGAAGGTAGTGGAAACCACTTTTTCACAAACCACTACAGATAAATATAATCTGTTCCCTTATGAAGGCACGTCGCTCCACGGCAAATTGTCGATGTGCAATAAGTACGTTTAAAGCCCAGTTTAGACCTGTAAGAAAATTTGTGCAAGTTGATTTGGTCATCACTGAGCGAGCCGCTTCGCGCAGCAACCATTTTTGGTGCGATTTTGAGCCCTTTATCGAACAAAATCATGCCTCATGCGCTTGCCTCGCTCTGTGGAGACCCGGCTTTACATCGCCAGGCTGTAAAACGAACGAGTTTGGGTTGGTGTAATACATGTAGTACAACTAAATAGCACGATTTTTCTCGCAGATCTAAACTGGGCATAAAGTTCGTGTTTGCAACATGTTTTAGTGTGTGTGACGGACGGTACCGTCAGCAACGAAGGACATGTTCGTGTTACGCATACATAAATGTGTTATACAGATATGTTTATAACTAAAACAATCATAAAACGTGAAAGGCGTGCCTTCGTGGATGAACAGATTTATACTTAGATTGAAAATATTTCTACTAAGACCACATCTAACCCAACGTTCATGAATATAATCGACTCGATATTGTATCAGATGCAAATCTTTGTACATTTTTTTTATTAAAATGTAAATTTTGTGCCAATTTCAATAAATCTTTATACTTGTCTTCGAAAACACAGATGTTTACCAAATATAGAAAAAAAAAATACCAAGAGCTGAATAACAGATAAGTCACGTTTGCTATTTTTCAATTGCAGGTGATAGATTATTTACAAAAATATCATGCAAACCAAAATAGGTAAGTATAACCCAAAAATTTGTGGGATTAGTTACATACATAAATCAATGTTATTTTACAAACAACAAAAACGTATTAGGGAACCAATTTAGTCACATATTTTATTAGCAATAACAGCATGATCCCTTATAATCTGCTTCAAAACAAAAAACAACATAATGAGATTAATGAGTCTAGCATGAAATGAAGAAATAAAATGATAATGTTTTAAAGCGACTTGATTGTATACTAGAGGGAACCGTACTCGTAGGTAATATTAAAACTAAATTTCTACGTTGAAAAAAAGGGTGAACAAATATAATTTGTCTTCGGGGCAAAATAATAAACTTAGGTGCATTGTTCACTCGTGATATTTACAATAAAAGAAATCGTGTCCTGTAGTCTTCATTCAATCGAGAGTCGTCGTGTGAAGATCTGCTTTACAATATAGCGATAACGTCGTGCCTTTGGACTACAACACGCGGACGTCATATCTCGTAATGGTTCAAATGGAAGGGAAATGTTAGTAAACATTCACATAGCCATCCGTAATTTTTATTAAGTTGAGCGAAAGAACACGTCCAACCATAAATACGTGTCATACGTGTCGTTTCTTGCGAGGTATGGTTGGACGGGTTCCAGCACTCAGGAGCGTGTTGCATCCGATGGTCAACGGGCAATCTATTCGGCATCGGTCTAAGTGGTTTAAATACAGACCTAACATTAAAACAGTAGTCATCCAATTTCAAATTCTCGTTTATTTTTAAAGGATCACAACTGATCTCAGCTATAGTACGCTATCTATTCTATTCATAAATGATCTGTTTTAGCCTTTAGCGGTCATTGTCAGTAGCCAATATTTCCGGTATTTCGTTCGATATGCATCTATTTAATAGGAACATATACTACACAGTTTCATAAGTTCGTTAAGTACATAAAGATAGTGCTAGCTCGTATTTTACACCACTTAGATTATACCAATGTAAAATAGTTGCCCAGGGTCTGCATTTGACACAGGCATAAGGACAAAGCAGCACTGCGAAGCTAGATGCTTCATCATTGATCATGCATTATACACTTGCAGTTACTCCTATAAACTCCTTCAATACAGTTACGTATGCAGGAAGTACACAGGTTCACTCTAAGATTAAGCCAGATATTCATTATATTGGAGCAACTGTGTTATGCTTATCTGAAACCTGAAGCAGTTGCAGATAAGTGGAACACAGTTGGTAAACGAATATAGTAGATACCCGGGTTTACAGTGACGGACGAGGAGAATAAATGCGTCCATTAAGCGACGCTCCTTAGAATATGAACCAAGGTTTACAGGTGGCCTGACAGGGAGAGACGAACGCAACTTTATGATAGGATAGACTAAGTCTGGCTCTACACGTTGAAAAATGTCTGCTTATGGACGCTACATATGTTAGAGAATTCCTCTTGGATTTCTATGTCGCATTAACGTTTAAAAAATGCCGTTGTGGCCTATTTTTTGACCTACAGCCTCTCAAGCAGAGGATCGTCCTCAGATTTATCGAATTTCCTGTGCGAAATTACATTTCAAATTCGCCACCATGCAGCTTTACCGTAAAGAATAACATCCTGAGCAAATCTGCACAAACCTGCGAACCAATTCAATGGTGTGTGTGAAGTACCCACTACACTGGGCCCGCGTGGGAACTATGATCCAAGCCCTATTTATTCTGTAAGGAGGCCTGAGCCCTGTATGACATTGGCCAACATGTAGAGCCGACTTGTGTCACCCATACGTATAACTTCGGAGCTCTCGGCCTGTCAGTCTATCAGTGCTGCATCTAGCTTGCGCTGCTAGTTTATCAGTAAGCTCGTGTCAAACATAGACCCCTGGTTGTGTGCATTCGGTTGGGTCGGGTGGTGCGAGCGTGGCGGGCGGCTGGCGTGCGACGAGCGTGCATACCTTACCGACCTGGAAGTCAAACTTGCGCCACCGCTGCTCCGACTTGAAACGGAACATGGTGGCGAGCGCCGTGCACAGAGCGCCGCCCGGCTTCATGTCCATGAACACTTTCATCTGGAACAAAAGGGGCCAATGATAACGTGTGACGTCAGAATAGCGCTTTGCTTTAGGCTACACGTACGCACTATGCGGCTAGCCGTATAGTTAGAGCGCCGTCTCTTTCTCAAGCGATACATTGAAGAGGGACGAGCATAGTGCGTACGTAGCTTTAGATCTCAGGGCTTCGCTGCGTTAAGCTCCGTTTTTACAATAATGTCCGAGCATGTGTTGCGAGGAATGTGTTTTTCATTAACCAATAGAAACGCTTCATTTACCTCGCTCCGCGCAGCGCTTCTCTGGTGGAAACAGCTGAGCAGAGCCCCGCTATACTGCATATACTACCCAACCTTAAGTACTAATATTATATATGCGAAAGAAACTGCCTGTCTGTTACCTTTGGACACTAAAAACCGCTGAACCGATTAAGATAAAATACCTATAATTTTTATAGCGACGAACTGTTCCCAGATAGAGTGGCGGGCAACAGCTAATAATAAAAGAGTCCAGGTGAATCGATATTACTGATAATAAAATTTAAGCAGTCCAACATATTTAGGGACCTCATTTGGTCAACGATTAAATCCGTTCAATGGGTCATTAAATCGATGCGAAATAACTATGCAATTCATTATTAAAATAGCAAACAATAGCAGACACAACTTAGTGCAATATATGGGGCGGAATCCATACGCAATATCTGTCCGATTGTTTGTTACTTCTTCATAGTATAGTTAATATCTCGGAAATCTTCTCATAAATGGGTGAAAAGGCGGTGGAAATTTGATGAGAACTTTGTTGAAGTTTGAAGTAAGATTTTGCCTTATATATTAAAAACTAGCTGTTTCTCGCGACTCCACCTATTTTTTTATTGCGTTTAATTAGTTTATTGCATTTATCCCGCGGGAACTATCTATGTAATTTTTCGGATTAAAAAATCACATTCATCACATAACACAAATGTTTGCCCCCACCAGGATTCGAACTGGGACCTCTAGCTTCAAACTCAGGTTTTCTAACCACTAGATTATCCATTCGTCAGTAAAATAAGAATAATTATAAATGCGAAAGTTTGTAAGTCTGTTTATTTATTTGTTTGTTACCTTACATATCACGTCTTCACCGCTGAACCGATTTAAATGAAATTCGGTACCTATACAGGTAGCTTGCGTTCCAGAAAGGACATACGATAATTGCGGAAAATTGCGTAGTTCACGTGGTATAGCGATAATCGAATTTTTAACCGACTTCAAAAAAGGAGGAGGTTATCAATTCGGTTGTATTTTTTTTTTAATGTTTGTTACCTCAGAACTCCGTCATTTATGAACCGATTTGAATTTTTTTTTTGTTCGTCTAGGAATGCTTTCAATCAGGTCCCATAAGCAGCAAATTAGGATCTGATGATCGGATCTTAAGGAAATCGAGGGAACTCTTCAAATATTGTAGGGACAACTGTGGTAATTTGGATATATTTAGCAGTAACTCGTGCATTTGCTATTGAAAATCATCATTTGGTGAAGTGAAACTGATGATAAAGACCACAGTTGACCATCGGAGTTACTACTCAATAACAAGTACTGTGACACAGTTGCTAAGCAATTTATGCTCCTCGTAATGTCATGTTGACATCTCATACTTTTGTCAAGGAAACCATAGTGAAATTGATTATTATAAGGTTCCATCCTGGGTCATGATTCGATTTGTTTGACCGTACATTGCGGAAACTCCAACAGTCCAACTGCTGGGCATACGCTCCTTTTCTTTCCGCCATGGCGCCCGCTGATACATGTTCAAGCCAAGGATAGCTAGCTAGCGCTATTGGCGATTTTTACTAAAAAATCCTTCTAATTTTTATTTGATTTGGTATTGACTTAGCAATACAAGTAATATACTGTATCTCATCCCTATATTTATATAGCGCAGCAGGTGTGAAGTCGCGAATTAATTTATATGTTAATTTGAATTTCCTTGCCAAGACGATATCAATGCGAAACAGCTATCTACTGCATGTAGATAATAATATACCTATTAAGTATTCACATGACGAAAAGGTACGCACGTGAGAAAGATCAAAACTAGCGCATACGTTTAAATCCTACTAGGAACCTCCGTCCTAGGAAGTGGTGGCCCAGTGGTTCGACCTTTTGCCTCTCAAGCAGAGAATCGTGGCTTCGAGCCCGTTCCCGCATCTCTGAGTTTTTCGGAATTTATGCGAAATTACAATTGGCATTAACAATGAGCTTAACGGTGAAGGGAAACATCGTGAGGAAACCTCCCAATTCGCACTGGGCCCACGTGGGAACTAAGGCCCAAGCCCTCTCATTCTGAGAGGAGACCTGTGCTCTGCAGTGAACGTATATAGGTCGAGATGATGATGATACTAGCAACCTACCGCGTTGTAATAATGGTGTTCTTTGGATTTTATTTCTTTTAGTTGGTCCTCACGCGAACAAGAAAATAACGGAAACGAGCAACATTGTCCGGAAAGAGGACAAATAGAAGTAAAATATAAAAAAATCGCATTCGTTTGCTAATAAAAAACATCTTCCTCAGATGGCACTTAATTAAAGACCTTGGCCGAGATCAGACATCCGCGAGACATTCATTGTCGCCTGTCATTAAATCAACCTACAGTAGGTTGAATGGGAGTTTAGAAAACATTTGCAAACAATATAAAATTTACATTAAATGAATGATCTACAGCGCCATAGATCTCTCACCGTTTGTTAGATTTGTACCTAGAGTAGGGTCGACCGGGACAGCTGAAGCCAAAGTAGTGTAAGCAGAGAGCAAAAGTTAATTGTTATTTGACAAATAATTTTGATATCACCAATAATTCCAAAATCAACACGAACATAAAATACCTACTCGGCACTACTCTTCTGCGCCGTTACGTTCGGTGTTTTAGAGCTTTGCTTTTCGGAGCAACTCTTTTTCAGTTTTTACTTTATTATTACATATTTAAGTCCCTAAAAAGCTCTTTCTTTAGCTGCGAACCTAGTCCTGAGGCCGTATTGTCTGACGCGCTGACGTTCGCGATCACATTCACCATCTCTTTTTACCCTTGTATTATACCGTGTGACAGAAAGAAGTGGTGAAAACGATTGTAATTCCAAGTGTGTTAGACAATAAGGTCTCTACCCGTAAGGAGTGTTTTTAACCGGAAAAATATCGAATATTGGTTACTTGGCAGAACACGCGACGAACAGAAACCTTCGCCCCGGTGGCGCGTATTCGTGGCTGGGCCGTAAAGTGCAAGAATGATCGCTTTCCAGGTACATGTGTAGCAAAATAAATGACTATCCTCCATCGATAACGGTACAGTACGACAGAGATCTTAGTGAACGTGATAACAAAACAGAATTAACGCACTATCTTGCAAAACTCTACTTTTTACAGTTCTTCGCGTTCATACCTTTTGTCCGTGGTTTTCAGTTTCTATTTTGAGATTCAAGCACTAATAATTAAACATCATCATCATATCAGCCATAGGACGTCCACTTTTGGACATAGGCCTCTCCGAAGTAATGAAACTGTAATAATAAAATAAAATAAACCGGCCAAGTGCGTGTCGGACACGCCCAAGATAGGGTTTCGTAGCCATTACGAAAAAAATTAAGTAATATTATGTGCATTATAACATAATTAAAACACTTACTACAGTCTTAAAATTTATTACCAGAAAAAGAGCGTATCTTCACGGCACTTACGTCCTTTTGTTGATAAGCGCAGTTTTTCGGCAATAACTCAAAAACGGTATATCCGATCATAGATAGAGGTGGGGGACACAATTTTTGCTACTTTGGGAGCGATTATTTCCGGAAATCTTCACTTAATCAAAAAGTTTTTGAGAAACCTTACCTTACTATCTTTTCAAAAGAGCTGTCGAACTATGTGCCACACGTTGATGCGAGTTAAAAAAAAAAAAACAATTTCTGTTACGTGTATGGAGTGCCCCCCCCCATATATTTTTTTTGTAATTTAACTACAAAACTAAATAACAAAACTAAATTTGACAAGACATCTGTACTCTAAATTTCATTGATATACATCTTGTAGTTTTCGAGTAAAATGCCTGTGAGATACGGTCGGACGGACAGACAGACAGACGGACTTGACGAAACTATAAGGGTTCCGTTTTTGCCATTTTGGCTCCGGAACCCTAAAAATGGCGCCCTCCTGCAAACATCACCCACGTTCTCACGATCACGATCTTTGTGTGTGAAAGACAATAAAAAGTTAGTTACAACGAGTAAGATATGGCTGAGGGACACGATTGGTCGTGCCCATTAAACTTTATAACAATTATTAATCACGATTTTGGAAGTATCAATAATTGACAAAAAAACAACCTAGTTCTCCCGCCAAACCGATTAACCGCACACCCTCGATAAGATCGTTTAATAAAAAACACAGGAGTTTGGCTCTAGATTTTGGAGAATAAAAGGGATACATTTTAGTTAGAAGGTGGCTCCGCATTTATAATTATTACAGACTTCTGGCATACTCGCGGGTTAAAGAATAAAGACGTTGAACTAATAAACGTCGAGACAAACTAGATAGAGAAATTAATGCTCTACAATTTCATAATAGACACAAATATTATTAAAACCATAGGAAGCATAATATTTAAAAAAAACCGGGCAAGAGCGTGTCAGACACGCCCGAAATAGGGTTCCGTAGCCATTACGAAAAAAGTAAGTAATATTTATGATTGTTTTTTTGGAGTCTTTTGTATTTTTTAATTCAACTCCAAATTTGTTACTTTTACGGGTATCTCGTGAAACCATATCGAAACTACAAACTGAGACATGGATGCACAGAAAAACCAGAAAAAGAGACCAGCACTGGGAATCGAACCCAGGTCCTCAGCATTCCGTGCTGCGTGCTTTAACCCCTACACCGTGCCTACACCACTGCTGGACAGGAATCTAGTCCAATAGTGTAATCCAGTGCTGGTCTCTCTTTCTGGTTTTTCTGTGCATCCATGTCTCAGTTTGTATTTTCGATAAGTAATTATTTTTCTAAGGATTTCGTATTTTATACGGAATATTCCAAGTTTAGGTATATTTTATACCTAAGGCTGCTATTTACTCTTAAACTACTAATAATTCTGAAGAAAACTTAACCGTTATAGTTTTCCTAGTAAGTTTGATATATTAACTACCATCCTGAATTTTTTCAAATTTTTCCACCCACCGGTTTAGATTTTAGGGGGGGGGTCCATTTTAATTAAAATTTGCACTTTAAATTGCATTTGCATGGTTGGTATGATTAAATCATTTTGATTTAAATCACGATTTAAATCAAATTATTTTTTAAATAAAAATCAATGATTTAATCAATTCTCTTTATTGTCATAAATGTTGGTTAAAAATCAATCAATGTAATTGTCATCATCATTATATTAATTATTACAGTACTTAAACAAAATAAACAGTTTTCCTGCCTTTTCGGTTCCCAGTCGGTTTCTTAATTTAGTATGTACATTTCCAAAGGTGGAAAAAACCCTTTCCACTGGAGCTGAAGAAGCTATCGCCCCAAACAATTGCTTAATCATTGGATAAATTTTTGATTGTTCCTCATCAGTTTTTTTTTTTTGTGATAACCACCACTCCCTTGGTGTCACGTTGTTTACCACCTCTTGTGTAAACATAATGACAACTGAAAACTATGACAACTGAAAAAATAAAAAAAAAACTGATTTTATTAGAATTTTTTCAATAAATCGCGATTTATACGATTTAAAAAAAAAAATTATTTTTCCAACCGCAGTTTTAAAGTTGAATATTTTGAAAACAAATCACTGAATTGAAAAATCGTTTTAGCAACCCCCTAACGGTTTTAAAAGACCTATCCAACGATACCCCACACTACAAGGTTGGATGAGAAAAACAAATCACCCCCAGTTTACGTCTATGGGAGGCCCTCTAAAAAAGTTTTTTTTTTAACTTTTTATTGTAAGTACCATTTTGTCGGCATAGTTTACATTTATATTCGTGCAAAATTACAGCTTTCTAGTATTGATAGTCCCTGAGCAAAGCCGCGGACGGACGGACGGACAGACAGACAGACAGACATGGCGAAACTATAAGGATTTCGTTTTTGCCATTTTGGCTACGGCACCCTAAAAAGCAACTTTGTAACACTTGGCCTTGAATAAGTGAACAAGAGACCCTATAAGAGATTTTTGAGTTTAGGTACCTATATGAGTTTCCAACTTATTATTTCTCATTCCGGTATGCACCGCGTATCTGGCTGCTTTACCGATGCTCCATTGCAAACAATTGTGGGCTTTGCCAATACTCGTATTCGCACAGTTGAGTTGAGCCGACATGACAATCACGCACGAACCAACAGCGCGGCAGTGACCGGTTCTGTCTACAGTGAGGCAGACGCGACACCGCGGCCTGCTCTACGCATTCCTAATACGTACAAATGAATAAACAACACCAAACAAATATGAAGGCTTTTATGAGAAGTCTTATCGTATTGATCACCGTCGTCAGTGCATGCGGCTCCAATTCAAATAGTGCACCATTAATAACAAATGTGAGTACGATTAAAAAAAAAACAAATCTATTAAACTCGATCTTTAGCAATGTCACAGTATTCAAAGTAAACCACCTTTCACAAATCGCGTTTGGGCTTGCAACTGGCCTTAAAAGTAGTGGATAATAAATAATACTTGATCATATAGACACTAACTATCAACCTTTGATTTTGCAGGTATGTCGCGGTGGGATCCATTTTGAGGGGCCGCACTGGTCGAAGACTGAAAACTCTCTGTACTGGGTAGACATTTCAAAACAAATGGTCTACAGATTAGATGGTGAAACGGGCAACATAACAAAAAGAGAAATTGGTATGTTTATCAAAACCCATCCATCACTAAATCCTATCAATACTATTATGTTCACTTCCGAACGGAAGAATAAATTTTAATGCGTACCTATAGTACCTGACTACAGATGGTATTTATGTATTTTGTGGGAATTCTCATAACAATTTCGTAAAATCTCGGAAATGTCAGATCTAATTGTTTCCACGAGAGAAAAATGTAATTGAAATATAATTGTTACAGGAACTACGTCTAAATTAATATTATAAAGAGAAAACTGTGTTTGTTTGATCGGGATGAATCAAAAGACTACGCAACCGATTTTAATAATTCTTTCATCTATATAGAAAGCTACAGGATACTTAAAATATTTCATGGCAAAAATTCTCAAGGGAACTAAACAAAGATGCGGGAAACAACTAGTCACAGATACGTGTATTTATACATATATGCTTATTCCACCACTTTCTATCATCAACAGGTTATGGGCCCGTAACATTCGCGATAACAGTGAAGGACAACCCTAGACTCCTGGTAGTCAGTGCTCGGTCAGAGGTGTATTTGCTGCCGTGGGATGCCCCAACAGGGGACGGGGCGCTGCGGCTGCTGAGCGCGGTGGATTTGGGGCTCCCAGAAAACCGCTGCAACGACGGCAAGGCGGATGCCAAGGGACGGCTGTGGTTCGGTAAGACAACCCTAAACAGCTGGTGGTCAGCGCTTGGTCGGAGGGGGTAATTGATGCCATGGGACATGCCGGCCGGGGACGGGGCGCTGCGGCTGCTGAGCGCGGTGGATTTGGGGCTACTAGACAACTGGTGCAATAACGGCAAGGTGGACGCCAAGGGACGGTTGTGGTTTGGCAAGCCAAACTTAAACAGCTGGTAGTCAGTGCTCGATCGGAGGTGTATTTGCGCCGTGGGATGCTCCGGCAGGGGATGGGGCGCTGCGGCTGGCTGGTTAGATCAATTCCCCAAAATCGTTATTTCCTAGTAGCAAAATTTCCATTCGCTTTTTTCCCAAATGTTTTTTGTCCCACTAAGGTTTTTTACTGAAGCTTATTTTCACAATTAAATAATATACCAATCTATGTTTTCGTGTTAACTAAAATTGGGAAAAAACGCGATTGTGAAAATAAGCTTCAGTAAAAAAGCATATCGGGAAAATACCGAATGGAATTGCTAACTACTAGGAAATAACAGTCGCCTGCGGTTCGGTAAGATAACCCTAAACAGCTGGTGCTCCTTTGGTGTATTTGAGGCCGTGGGATATGCCGGCCGGGGACGGAGCGCTACGGCTGCTGAGTATGGTGAACCTGGGGCTCCCCGAATACCGCTGCAACGACGGCAAGGGCGACGCCAAGGGGTGGCTATGGTTCGATGAGTTTAACCATGAAGAGGAGCAACATTGGATTTATAAGTCGAACAA
The DNA here is from genome assembly GCF_025370935.1 of Choristoneura fumiferana. Lineage (NCBI taxonomy): Eukaryota > Metazoa > Arthropoda > Insecta > Lepidoptera > Tortricidae > Choristoneura > Choristoneura fumiferana. The sequence goes on from NC_133491.1 coordinate 8,069,265, forward strand.
AATCCAAATGTTTATATATTAGTAAGACCCATCATTGCCAAGAAGAAAGAACCGCAATAATGTATTTGTTTTAAGTAATATTAAAAATTCGAAAGTTAGTGTATGCATAGCATAATAACACATCGGGTTTGGATGAGATTTATCACACAGATATTTTATACATATATAACCTGGACTGACTTGACATACTATTATTGCCGAAAACTGCAGTTTTTTAGGGATAAAAATAAATTAAGTTCGGGACAACAGCTACAGACATAAGTCCATGGAACTCAGTGAGAAAGTCAGCATGTGCAACAACTTATGTAATTGTAAATTCATAATTATGATTAAATTATCATCATTACAATCAACACTGATTATATGTCACAAAGTTTTATATGTGAGGGCAAATTTTGAAGAATAAAATAATCAATAAAAAAATATATGTTCACAGGCACAATGGGCAAAGAAGAGGGTTCATACATAGACAAAGACCAAGGCACTCTGTACATGATGGATGAGTACAACTATGTTCATCCTGAAACTAAAGTTCGACCTGTGTCAATATCCAACGGCATGGCCTGGACTGCAGACAATAAATTTATGTTCTACATCGACTCCCCCACTAAAAATATTGATGTGTTTGACTTTAACCTCAATACAGGGGCAATTCGTAAGTTCAATAAAAAAAAGTTATACTTAATTAATATACATTGTTTTGCAGTCATTTCAATTGAAACTATTAAAAAAAATTACAAGTAAGGAAGAAATAACAATTTATAGCATAAATTGTGAATGATTGCGTTTTTTTGTGTATAACCTGTCTAGTTATATTTCATTTTATTGTTTTAGGAAACAGAAGAACACTATTTAGTTTCCAAGCAAACAATGTAACAGGTGATCCTGATGGCATGACAATTGACAAAGATGGCAATTTATGGGTAGCTTGTAATGGTGGTGCAAAGGTTTGTCTAAGGGTCCTTGTGTTACCAAACTTTCATTTAAAATCAATCATCATCATCTAGCATTAGTTAGTGTATTGTGCCATCACAGAGCCTTGCATAATTTATCTTGCCCACACCAAATTGAGGTCCTGTGCCACTGAATAAATGCAGTTCCTAATTAGGATATTTTTCCTGTTTCTTGGGAAAAGTCAACTTACAAGCATAATCATTGATTGCAGGTGATCAAAATAGATTCCAGAGCTGGAAAACTACTTGAGCAGCATAAGATGCCAGCATCCCAAGTTACATCAGCTGTTTGGGGTGGGCATGACCTCTCCATCTTATACGTAACAACATCCAGAAGAGGGATGAGCCCTGGGCAACTAGCACTGGAACCTGAAGCAGGATCCCTATTTGCTATTGAAAACACTGGGACAAGTGGGTTGCCCGAGAACCAATTTGTGTTTGCCGATGCAGCCCGATACTGAGTGCATATTTGCTACCCTTGTTAGGCTACTTTTCAATAAATAAACTTATTGTTGAATAGATGCTGAGTATGTTATGCTAATTAGATTCAAAGCCCAGGTACTTAGCCAGGTACTTTGTATGAGATTGTTTACCTCTTCATAATCATCCAATTCAATTTACTGGAAATTAACCTCATCAGATTATCAGATATTCAGATAAGATCAGATATTCAGATCTGTGCTAAATTTTATCTTGGCTGTAAACCTGTCTGTTTATTTCTTTATCTTTATTTTAAAGTATTATTTGAAACAAACAAGACCAGAATACAGTTGTTTCTTTACAAACAAAACAAAAACATACAAATAAATAGTAATTTTTTAATTGTGGTTGATAAACATTTCCATATACTGATGGATGATGGTCAAAATGTACCTGCTGCTACTCTCCTTTCTTCAATCAGCAAAAGTACTTCTAATACGGTAGGCATTTTTAAAATACAGTTAAAATGAACAAATTTTGAAACACTTACCGGAAGCCTCAAAAAGGGTGGATCAGTTGCATTTTTTCCCAATTTGTTTTCTTGATACTGAATAAGCTGGATAACAAGTTGAGCCAAGCCCTCTTTGGTAGGTGGGTCAGTTTGAACATGCTAAAAGAAAAAGTCACACAAAGGCTATTAAAGATTAAACAAAACCACTATTTAACAACATATCTTGATCGATAGATTCATTCATATTAGCTTGAAACTTTGATACAATTGAATTATTTGATCATGCTAAATGCTTACTCGAAAGTTTGTTTAGGGGTTAGCTTTTAGTTACAAAATTACAAATTAAAAGTTACAAAATCAAAAATGAAATATTTGCTGACGTTCAGTATGAATAACTGACGAATCGGAAAGTGCAGCAGGTGTACCTTTTTGCAATTCTTCTGCAACCAAACACGAATTTGATCGAATTGTGCCAAAGATTCCGGCGACTGGAAAAATTCGACATTCGGCCCGCCGTCTTTCTTCGGGCCTATGTTAGCCATGACTGCAACTTTTATTACTTATACGTTGTCCAAAAACGATCTTCCTTGTTTAATTACAAGTTCTCCGCGTGAAAGTAGAATTTACGGAGAAAAGCAAAAATACAAATAGACGATTTACATCGCAGTCAATCAGTGTACGTCTGTATGTATTTCTTATCTGTGATGGCGTCGCCTTCACACGACTGACGTTTCGGAAATGGTGTTGCCATTTAATAAAATGATGGAATAATGTCGATTAAAATCGGTGTACAGCTCTATTACTAAAAGCGCCATCTATTATCGAGTAGTCATAAATTTCAAGTGACTATGTCAGCTAAAGAGGTTCTATGAAATTAAATAGATGGCGCTATTAGAACAGTTTGAGTATTTCTAAAACGGCTGGACAGATTTAAATGAAATATGATTTGTAGATCTATAGCTGAATTATTATGTAGGTACTCATTGTGGTAGTACACAAACTATACCATGCGTGGGGGCTCCACAAATTACGGTGACAGTACTGACTGACATAATAGAGATTTGTACAACCCAAGTACAACCGTGGTGTAAAGTTGTTCATGACGTTCAATGCCTAGGTAACACGACGTCTAGCTGTAATCAAAAATCTTTCCTATGCCGGAGACACGCATGTGTGCCAAGAGAATTCGTACTCCTATGCCAGTGACAGTCATTCATGACTGCGCTAATTTTGGCCGGGATAGCGTAAGGGTTTAACGGAACATTGCCGGAGCCTGTGCCGGAGCTGAACGAGTATTATTGTTTATTATGCATATTTCAAATTTCAAGTACTTTTGTTAATTCAATGACTTATTTGAAGAATCTAATAGCCGTGCTCAATATCAATATGCACTATAGCGATAAAGATTCTAATAACGATAAGCTTCTATAATGTCAAATTTTCGGTTATGTAAATATTTATTCTAAGCTCGACTAATAAACTTATGTATGTTAGGCCCACTTGCAGTAAACACATAAATCTCGAGTTAGCGTTAAGCTCAGTTTAGTAGTGTCAAATTGTATGGAACTGTCAAGCTTAAGCCTGGATTAACTACTAAATCTAGATTTATTTTTTCCTGCAATACGGCCTTAGTTTGTTTCCTAACCGAAGTTAAATCACCGTAGCAAATCATATGTAAACAGTAGGTACAAAATGATGTATCCTTCAACCAGATATTTATTTATTAATAAAAATAACTGAAAAATATACAATTTAAATATTTACAAACAAGTTCATACAAAGACGTAGGTACCTATATACTAACTGACCCAAAGACGGAATTTGCAGAAATTGTCTATGGTAGAAAGAGATGGATATATAATTTTATATTTACTTTAAACATCTCTTTTGCAGTACGATTTCAACCAATTCTATCATCAAGTATATTTTCGAGTGTACCTACATCATAATCATAACCCGAACAACTTTTCAGCAAGCCCGATGTAGTAGATCGTCTGCGCGATGCCGAACAGAGGGGCAACGACCATCATACGACACGCGGCGCCTTTCAAGAACGCTGAAGTACCTTCTTTTGCCATAATTGACCTGTGCACAAACATGTAATGTATTGTAAACTATCCGTTACCCGCGGCCTCGTTCGCATGATCCAATGGGTATGGCAGTGGAATTGAAATTACGAAATTTCGCTATATTCTCATGGGAATTCTTAAATTTATCATTGTGGTTAATTTACGTTGTAAATAGAACATGTGAAAATGTCATGTCTTTTAGTGGTAGATATTTCGGAATTTTAAATGCATACGTCATAACCCCTGATAATAAGGGTATAAATGTATAGACTGGCAAAAAAAAGAGTAGAAATTAAAAAGTGGCAACACTGTAGTGTCATCCCTTTCTAACGCTGTCAAACCAAAAAGGGAGGACACTACAATGTTGCCACTTTTTAATTTCTACTCTTTTTTGCCGGGCTATACAATTCCAAGACGGGCTGCAGACCGCAGCACTGCGGCTACAGTGCAGTCTGTCGCTTCTATTTAGAGTTGTGGATAACGCTCATTTCGAGGCTTAAAGACTCGAACTCTTAAGACTCCAGAGTCTTAAAGACTCGCCTATATTTGAGAATTGGATTGGCTTATTTTATGCATATGGATGCAAGAAACCATCTTTACGGCCTTTGAGTCGTTAAGCCTTGAAATGAGCATTTTGCACAACACTACTTCTATTCCATCCAATCCAAGCGCGGCGACATTTCGCGGCTGCATAACAGGTTATCCGGCAGGCCGTCTCAGTCACACCCGTACCTTCGCGTGAGACAGAACGTGTGAACGCTGTGCGGTTCGCGACACCACTGCAGGGCTACTCCGAAACTCGAAACTCGAAGTTCGTGTCGTGCGGTCCCTCTCCCTCTCGTATCAAACAGTGTAAGTGTCAGAGGGACCGCACGACACGAACTTCGAGTTTCGTGTTTCGGAGTAGCCTAGCTGGTGCTACGGCCTGCGGTCGCTGCGCGTCCCGGCCGGCTGCAGGCCCCGTGTGTTGCCGCGCTCGGAATGACTTTCATAGAGATTCATACAAACCAGTGGTGTAGCTTGCAGTCTTGGAATGAGGCCTATCGCGTATGAATAGAGGCGCTAGTGTAGCGTGAGGTCTCCGAAATGACAAATCTCATAGTTTTTGGAAGAGCTACGCGGGTTTATTTATAATTAGAATAATTTTGTGAATATTTTGCATTATCTGAAATTAATTATGACAAATATGCGTTCCGGGGCAATGAATGTCCGTGTTTTGAGACAGTTTTGTCTTTCGGAAACTTTTGTCCTCCCTTTTTTCCGAACAAAACGGGGACTATGGAACACTGTGGCATGCTCGATATTTTTATGGTACGGTTTTAAGGCGTATTAAATATAATTTTAATCTAAACTTTGTTTTCACGCCCGTAATAACAAACTTTGAAAGCCATACTTAAAAACCTCACGCAACAGTGCGCCATCTAGTGAGACAAAAAACGATATTAGCCCTCATTGTATTGTCCCATCAGCCAAATATGTGGTCTACTGCCCTAAAGTTGATAATCGTTTGCATGTCATACAACAATAATGCCAATACAATAGACGTGTCTGTCAATTTGAAAGTTTGACTTTAGCGACATGTTCATTTTAATTTGATAGGAACTTGTTTAAAATTGATAGATCACTTATTTGGCTGATGGTACTTAAAGGCTTGAGTTTTTCCCGATAATTATACATTACAGTGTGAGAGAGTGACAAACACAGACGCACGCACTCATCCAAAATATGATAATACACCAAGTCGTGTCTCAACTCAACCAAGTAGAGATGTAGGTAGAATTAGGTACTTCAATACATACATACACCATACCTACATATTTACTGCCGCATGGTTTTGTTGATTGCATGATCATATTAAATTGTTGTTGTCAATTATACCCAGTTTTTTTTCCCAGATTAGAAATTTAACTCGCACTCGTTTCTGAACAATCCAAAGGCAGAAATTAAAACACTAACATACTAACACTTAGTAATGTTCAATAATGGAATGATGTTTTCGAGTTTGAGCAATAGGTTTCTAATGTGCAAAAAAGCGAAGTTTTTTGTAATGCTACTTTGAGGGTTTTACAAATTGCTAATCAGAATAAAAAAAAATTAGTAACAAACATTTTATTATACCATTTATATCTGCATCTGTGCTTCTTACATCGAATGTTATTTAATGTTGTCTTTTTTTTTACACACCGTCGTGTTGTCATAGAATTTTATTCAGCTACATGATGTTTTAATTAACATGTTATGTGGCTTAATAATTTTCGAATAATTTTAACATTGAACAAGACCCTACCACTTGTCAGTCCGCCGGTAATTGGTTCATCGGTAGGTAGTTCTGCAAAAAGAGCTACAGTAGGTACGACACGATGTACTGAATAATGTTTTGCTTGTATTTTGTCGGATAAGTTCGTATTCGCCTTGCTTTCTCAATTGGCTTCAGTAAACTTCAGTGAGCAGTGCGGGTGTTGCAGCAGCCGCAAATCGCGTTGCTCCCAAGATGGGCTATGGATTAGCCCGAAACATGTCGAGCTAACCTCGATTTAAGACGTGAGTAATCCGGGACAATATCAATTAATATGGGTGTCTCACGGTAGTTTCATGTTCAAAATTCAGTGAGCTAGTTGAGAAAGCCAGATAAATACGAACTTTTCGACAAAAACACGACAATATATGCTCTACCATAAATGCAGTTTATTATGCCGAGCTATTAAGAAAGGTGCGACAAGCCATAGTCGATAAACGAAGGGGCAAACTGAGCAAAGGCATTTTGTTTTTGCAAAACGTTGTTAGTGTTGTGTGCCGGTGTGATGGGGTGACAAATAAAAATGACCCAGTGCGGGTAGTTCGAGATACGAGTGCCGGTACTTTTTGTGATCAAGTGCGGGTAGTTCGAAGGATATATTCTGTGACTTCAGTGTACTCGTGACCACGGCCACTGTTATGTGGTTGAAACGTCGAGGTAAAAATACTCGTGTTTTAGCGTGATAAGTCCCGTTTGTGGTATTTTGACTATGAGTGAAAATCGTGATTGTTTAAAAACGTTATATAGTAACTTGACGGCATTTCTAAAGAGACGTTCTGAGGGATATATTGGTCGAAAGTCAAAAGTGTTGTCACCAACTCATGTTGAAAAGTTTTTAAAAGAAGCTCCGGACAGCCTACTTCGCAACAAAGGTTAGTTGAACATGCAACTCGTGTGCATTGATAATTACACACTCAGCTTCCTTTTTCTTACCGCGCTCGCCTACGGCTCGCGCTTTCAATAATGCCTCGTGTGTAATGACCAACTTAGCACACTAGTATTATAATGTACTATTATACATATAGGTAATGCAGCGACACTCGCTAAAGTAAATTAAATAGAGCAAATATTTCAACCCACAATCAAAGAAATATAATGATTTTTAATAGTACCTATATATATTTCTTATTTATATTATCCCCAAACAGTCTTTATTTTAATTGAAGGAAAATTAATTTTAAAAAATATAAGTACACACAACAAAATTTCATCAACAAGCCCTAATAAATCTTAAACTAAATAAGTAACAAAACTATGGTAAAAATTAAATAATCTAATATCACGTTCAATTGCTCTAGGTGGTATATAAACGATAACCTAAGTATATCAATAACTTGAGCTAAAAGCGTAACAGTGATTCCTAGAACAAAATCATAAAAATCTTTTATTAAAACTCAGCACGGGTTGAAGAGAAAAATTATTTTACACCTAAGAATAAGAAGAGGTACAATGAGGGCTATCGCGTATGAATTCGCCACTAGAGGCACTAGTGTAGCGTGAGGTCTCCGAAATGTCAAATCTCATAGTTTTTGGTGAGCTACGCGGGTTTATTTATAATTAGAATAATTTTGTGAATATTTTGCAATATCTGAAATTAATTATGGCAAATATGCGTTCCGGGGCAATGAATGTCTGTGTTTTGAGACAGTTTTGTCTTTCGGAAACTGTTGTCCTCCCTTTTTTCCGAACAAAATAGGGACTATGCAACACTGTGGTATGCTCGATATTTTTATGGTACGGTTTAAGGTGCATTAAATATGACTTTAATCTAAACTTTGTTTTCACGCCCGTAATAACAGACTTTGAAAGTCATACTTAAAAACCTCACGCAACAGTGCGCCATCTAGTGAGACAAAAAACGATAGCCCTCATTTTTAAGTTGTCCCCACATCACATTATCTTTATTTTAACATGTGCTATATACATATATATATAAAAATAACAATAAGAACAAAGAATAAAAATGCGAGAATAAAAAACCAAGAAAAACATCTTAAAACATGATATAAGTAAATAAAATTGAGTACTACCTATGTTATGTTAGTGAATTTAATAAATAGGTATATAGTGTTGTTGAATATTACTTCAACTTTCTAAGACATGATTTACAACTTAATAATGAAACGGTTCGACTCACGATTATAATAATAAGTCAGGTACAGTGCCCTTAGTGTAAGTTTTCGGTTAGAAAATACGTCTTAATCGCATTCGCGTTAAAATCTCAATTAGTATGCAAACACAAACAGCGCCTCTAGCGGAACGTTTGCAATGTTCGTGTTTCCATACAAATTGAGATTTTAACGCGAACCCGATCGAGACGTATTTTGTAACCGAATAACTTACACTAAGGGCACAGTTTAATTATTTAGTTTTATGCTAAACATATATTTATGACACCTGTTTTCGTTTAATGCAGGACTTCCACAACTCTATAATACTGCCAGCTTACTTCGTACTGGTCAGCCGATTTCCGCTTAGGAAGGGGGGCTAGGCTACTTTGAAATTTATATCTTATTTACCGCCCCTTTTTTTCGTTTTTTGAGCGAGAAAATAGACGATAGCCAATCGTTTCCTCGCCGAAGTGAAACAACTGCCTTAGTACCTACATCACACCAATTTTGACCATTTTTAAGCACCCCCCTCTATTGTCACACGTATTGCTATGAAAATTACAAATATTTTATTCCGGTGTCACAAAGCGCCTGATCCCAAAAATGTGTGACGTATTTTATGGATGAGCCGAACGGCATGATACAAAGTTCGAACTTTATACTTAAGTAGATCTTGTGTCAACTTGAATTAAGCAGGCCTAAGTTACAGTTAAGGCCTATTTACA